>NC_134358.1:484017670-484251589 GCF_048569485.1 Anomaloglossus baeobatrachus
AATGAAGATAATAATACCAAAGAATTTGTTATTGCAATCATTTTCAAGAAAAAACTGAGTATTATCTGACAGAATTGCAGGGGTGCCAATACTTTTGGCCAGCACTGTATATTATACTTTATGTGAAATCTTGTGCTGCATATGAGTGTCACCTTTTTGTGTATTTTATTTGGGAGAACATACTACCTTGGACATACTATTTATATTTAATGCTATTTTTTGGCTATTATCTTTTTTAAATTTTTTGGTATATCATGTGGAGCCTTGTATATATATTGTTGTAAATTTTGATACTATTATATGTCCCTTGTCGTGCCGTCCTACTGTGCACTTTGCACTAATTTTATTTTTATTCTGCTTTTAAATCATACATTAATAAAACTCAGTTTTATTGTTTCTATTCTTGCATTGGCTATGTTTTGTCTATAGGGGTATATAAAAAAAAATCCATAAAAATTGAATTATTTTGTAAAGGTGTTTAAAATTCTACACATAAATGGTATAACTCCAAGTACAATATCCTTTATAATAAAGCTAATTATTTATCTTGCATGGTGAGCAACATAAAAAAATGAAAAAAAAAAAAAAGATAGACAAACAACCCGGAATTTGCTTTTCTCCAACCCCACCCTCCCACAGCAAATAAAATAAATAAATAATAGTTAATTAATAAATTAAATATCCTCCCAAATTCATGCCCCCAAAACAAGCCCTCATCCAAAAACTAAACTATAAAAAGCCATAGACTCCCCTAGCCAGGTTTTTGTCATATGAAAAAAAATCATACCAAGTAGAATAATTTCAGAAGTTTTTCCCCTTTTAAAACACCACTCCAGAATTTCTTTTTTTTTTTCTTCAGTGTTGGAGTAATGTTTTTAACCGAAGGTTCCTGACCCGTATTTTTCTACTCACCCTCTGGCATTTTCTCCTTTTTTTTTTTTTTAGCTTCGCTCAGGTCCCGCTGTGCCATCTTGTGACTGCAACTTCTGACTGTCCGGGAGTCAGAAAAGATTTCTTGTAGAAAGTGTATTAGAAACACCATAAAAAAATGTTACACCTACAGTGTGCTGTGTTTGGAAAAAAAAACGCTAGTAAGGACCAAAAAACCAAATGGGCAAAATGGTCATAGAGATAAAATTTGTGTGTTTTCTAAAAATCATATATAAAAAAAATGCAAGAAAAAATGCTGCATTTTGAAAATAAGACTACAAGCAAAAGCACATTTAGGCCCTGTGCGCACACTGCACTTTTTACCGCGGATTTGCTGCAGTTTTTGCTGCAGAAAAGGGGCAGTTTTTGTTCATCACCTTTGTGCAGTTCTTCCCCAGCAAAATCTAGGAGAAATCCGAAATGTTGTGCGCACACTGCGTTTTTTTCCCTACAGGTTTTGCTGCAGATTTTCTGCAGCAAAAAGAAGCAGCATGTCACTTGTTTTCCGCAGTTACCTGCGGTTTTGCCATAGATAATGGTTAAAAATCGCAGGGACCAACCTGCAGAAAAAAAGGCACCAAAACCACAACAAACCGTGGTATAACCGTATGCGGATTTTGGGTGCATTTTTTGTGCTTTTTTTTGCCGCGGGTGCGGAATTCTGCCAGAGGGTGCGGATTTTACTTAAGAAACACATTTTTCCAGTGTGTACAGACCCTTAAATGTGATGTATGCAGTAATAGGAGATGTTAAACCTGCTGGTTTTTATAGTTCCACAGCACTTAAACAGCTATCAAACGCCCAAACTCACTGTAGACGTTGTATAATATTTTTCTTGATTGCTTTGTCAATTAAAACAGTTTTGTTAGTTCCTGTCATTATGGTAGAAGGATTTTGTTTATTTCCATCAGGCCGCTCTCGCACTTTGTCTTGCTATGTACTAATTGTAATGTTTTTGGCATACTTCCTTTTCAAGGGTTGCTCTGTTTTCGTGCTGCATCTGTGTTTACATTACCAATGTGATCAGTCAGAAGACTGATCTGGGCTCTTTCAGCTCCTTTCAAGACTAGTCCTTGAGGGGATCAACCTTACCATACGTATCTAAGATCAGTTGCTCCCAGGAGTCCACCCTGGTCAGTTTCTGGATTTCGCTGACATTCTGACATGGGGAGACAGGCTCTGTAGTCTGCAGATATGAAGCCTGAAGAAAGTGTGAATTCAAAAGGTTGTTGATAAATTGTTCTGTAAGGCCTTCACTATTAATTTCTGTCAGTAGATAGTAAAATGGCAAAGGCTGTTCCAAAAACAACAGTTCCTGCAAAAGGGTAGGCCACAATACACTGACAGACTGGATTTAATCTCGCTCAGTTCGGTATTAAGTGTTATATAAAATAGTACAGCTGGTGTTGAACAGAAGTATTGTTCCCACTCCATTTTACAGAACGCTAATCTGGATCCTTGCAATGTGTACCTCTTCTATGGAGAAAGCTGGCTGATTTACCAGCTAACATATAATATTGATATGTAGAAGAATAACCAGCCAAAACATGAGTACCATATAAAACATAGCGCCTTGTGGTTTGAACTCTTGAGAAATAACTAAGTAATAATCATTGTGAAAAAAAATATAATTGTTCTCTTTTGGTGACGCTGTAATGAAATAACACTCAGAAATTCAACGATTAGGCCATGTGCGCACTAGAAAGTGACTTTTTCTCAAGGAAAATCCAGTCTCTCTTAAAGAATCCCACACCTGCGGTAAAAAAATGCACCAAAACTGCAACGAAATTCGCATGCGGTTTTGCCACGGTTTGGTGTGGATTTGCCGCGGTTTTCCCGCAGGTTGGTCCCTGCGGATTTTTACCATTACTATGGCAAAAACCGCAGGTACCTGCGGAAAAGAAGTGTCATGCATATTAATTCCGCAGCAGAAAATCCACGAGTAAATCCGCAGGTATAAAAAAACGCAGTGTGCACACAGCAATTTTTTTATACCATAGGATTTGCTGGGGAATGACTGCAGAAATGTTAGACATTTTCTGCAGCAAATCTGTGGCAAATGCGCGATAAAATCTGCGGTAAATCCGGAGCGTGCGCACATAGCCTAAGGAAGTTTTCTGTTTCAAAAGATGTGGAAGTTTTTAAGGCAGCTCCTTGCAGCTCTCTGAAAGGTTTGAAACCTTTTTAAAAGTTTTTCTTTTCCAAGATGAAAGTGTTTGACCCTGTGAGGAGCTGACCAAAAACTAAAAGCAGTTGAACCAATGGACGAAAATAGGAGCCCAGAGCTCTAAAGACTTTGGACTTTTTACAGGATTGAGATTGCTTGCTCGTCAGTTTAAAGTACACAATTTGAAGGGGGAAGGGGTTGTAAATGTGTGTATCTTAGTTGGCCAGCATGGACTCCAATGTAGTCAGGCCTGTAGTTGGATTCATAGTTCTGTAGCTGGTGGGGAATTGTGCGTCTATTTTTGCCCTCTGCAGGGAGCTTCCCTGATGCACAATACTACAGACTGGCCAGAGACATAACTTACATGCCCTTCTGCATACTTGGGAGTTACATGAAACAAATGTAAGGGGGTGAGATGTAATCACCTCTCCTCATCCAGAGGGTTGATGCCAAAAAAGGTAGAAAAGTGAGGGGATACATGTTTGGTCGTAGTTCGTGCTGTGATGTGGAAGGGTGAGGATCTGTTACTGCAGCCAGTTCCCAGTGCCTATGGATGGACTTTAGAAATTGGAGGTAGATACCTGTGCTATGGTCGTTATATTCATCATCTTGATTGATGAAGGGGTTTTTAAAAATTGGCATCTCAGGGGCTCTGCCAATGTGACATGGCACCCACAAGCCATTTAAACTAAATCTGAACTCAAATATGGCGCTCCTTCTCTTCTTCACTTTGTACTGTGCCTTAAAGTAGTTTTCAACCAAATGTGGTTTATTGGCATACTCAGGAGAAATTGTACAACAAATTGCATGGTCCATTATCTCCTGTTACCCTAGCAAAAATGAAAAATTGGGGGTTAAAACAACATTTTTGCTGTTAAAAATGTACTATTACATTTTTACGGCTCAATGCTCTTAAATTCTGTGAAGCACCTGCGGATTCAAAGTGCTCACAAAAGATCTAGGTAAATTCGCTGAGGTGTCTAGTTTCCAAAATGTGTTTATTTTAAACTTGTAAATTGTAAATTATTTGAAGAGCGTAGTTTCCAAAATAGGGTCTTCTTTCCTTCCAAGCCCTTCCGTGCATCCAAACAGATGCTTTTCACCACATGTGAAGTATCAGCATACTTGTGAAGGAGCTCACTGTCTAGGCACCTCAGGGGCTTTGCAATGTGCATTAGCACACGCAAACCATTCTAACTAAATTTAAACTGAAATATGGTACTCCTTCCTTTCTTCCCTTTGTACTGTGCCTCAAAAGTAGTTTTCCACCACATGTGGGCTATTGGTGTACTCAGGAGAAATTGCACAACAAATTGTACAGTGCATTATCTTCTTTTACCGTTGTGAAAATGAAAGTTTTGGTGTTAAGGTAACATTTTTGTGGTTAACAATGTACTTTCGCATTTTCACGGCTCAACGTTATAAAATTCTATGAAGCACCTGGGGGTTCAAGGCACTCACCAAACATCTAGGTAAATTCGCTGAGGTGTCTAGTTTCCAAAATGTGTTTATTTGTGGGGGAGTTCCCTTGTTTAGGCACATCAAAGCCTCTCCAAACGCAACGTGGCATTCGCTAACTATTCTAGCCAATTTTGCATTCAAAAAGTCAAATGCGCTCCTTCCCTTCTGAGCCCTGCCATGTGTTCAAACAGTAAACTTCCATCACATATAGTGTATCAGCGTACTCAGGAGAAATTGTACAACAAATTGTAAAGTGCATTTTCTCCTCTTACACAAATGAAAGATTTGTGGTTAGAGCAACATTTATGTGGAAAAAATGCATTTTTTCATTTTCACGGCTTAAGGCCTCTTTACATGCTGCGATATCGGTACCGATATCGCTAGCGTGGGTACCCGCCCCCATCTGTTGTGCGACATGGGCAAATCGCTGCCTGTGCCGCACAACATCGCCCAGACCCATCACACTACTTACCTGCCCGGCGACGTCGCTGTGACCGGCGAACCGCCTCTTTTCTAAGGGGGCGGTTCGTTCAGCATCACAGCGAAGTCACAGCTGCGTCACTGAACCGCCGCCCAATAGAAGCGGAGGGGCGGAGATGAGCAGGACGTAACATCCCGCCCACCTCTTTCCTTCTGCATAGCGGCCGGGAGGCAGGTAAGGAGAGGTTCCTCGTTCCTGTGGTGTCACACGGAGCGATGTGTGCTGCCGCAGGAATGAGGAACAACTTCATTACTGCTGCAGTAACGATTTTTGAGAATGGACCCCCATGTCACCGATGAGCGATTTTGCACATTTTTGCGACGATGCAAAATCGCTCATAGGTGTCACACGCAACGGCATCGCTAATGCGGCCGGATGTGCGTCACCAATTCCGTAACCCCAACGAGTTCGCATTAGTGATGTCGCAGCGTGTAAAGCCCCCTTTAATGTTATAAAATTCTGTGAATCAGCTGGGGGTTCAAGGTGCTCACCAAACATGTAGAAAAATTCCTTGAGGTGTTTAGTTTTCAAAAGGGGGTGACTTTTAGGTGAACTCCACTGTTTACGTACATCAGGGGCTCTCCAAACGCGACATGGAGTCCACTATCTATTCCAGACAATTTTTCACTCTAAAATTCAAATGGCGCTTCTTCCCTTCCAAGCCCTTCCGTGCATCTAAACAGAAGTTTTTCCCCACATGTGAAGTATCAGCATACTCAGGAGAAATTACACAACAAATTTAACAGTCCATTTTCTCCTGTTACCCTTGTGATAATGCAAACTTTTGGGCTAAAGTAAAATTTTTGTGGGAAAAAGTAAAGTTTACATTTTTTATTTCCAGATTGCTTTAGTTCCTGTGAAGCACCTAAACAGTTAATAAATTTCTTGGATGTGGTTTTGAGCAGGGTGAGGGGTTCAGTTTTTAGAATGGTGTTGCCCTTTGGGAATGTTCTGTCACTTAGGCTTCTCAAAGTCACTTCAAATGTGATGTGGTCCTAAAAATGGTTTTGTAAATTCTGTTGGAAAGATTAGAAATTTGTGATAAACACTGAACGCTTTTAGAACTTCCCAACGAAAAAATGATTTTTTGAAAATTACAGTTATGTAAAGTAGACATGTGGAAAATGTTATTTATTAACTTTTTTGGTGACATAACTCTCTGGTTTAAGGGCATAAAAATAAAAAATTTGAAAATTGCAAAATGTTCTAAAGTTTCTCTAAATTTCTGATATTTTCACAAATAAATTCAAAAAATATTGTCATAAATGTATCACTATCATGAAGTATAATATGTCACAAAAAGAATATCTCAGAATCACTGGGATCCGTTGAAACATTCCAGAGTTATAACCTGTCAAAGTGACATTGGTCAGAATTGAAAAATATTTGGTCATGAACGTGAAAACCAGGCTCTGGGGTGAATATTTATGCATAAGAAATGTTTAAGGTCTTTACCTGTATAAGAGGAAGATATCTTTCTAGGTAAAAAAATCAGTTCTGTTTAACATTATATAAAAATGAATTGAAGAGGTTCAGTTTTTGATTAATAAATTAAATAATTCCAACTGTATGCACCACCACAAGAGGGAACGATCTGCATATTGACTTACAACCCCAAAGTCAAGAGTTAGGATGCTGTGTAAAATGCAAAGAAAACAAGAAATGCAATAATTTGGAAATCTGCCATAATTATATTTTATTCAGAGCATACAACACAGATCAGAAGTTAAACGCTGGAAATTTTTCTATTTTTTTTTTTTTAAGTTACAAGTTTAGAAATTGGTGGCAGCAACATATCTCCAAAGACTGGGGACAAGTTATGACTAGCATTGTGCAGTATTCCTTCTTCTGTTCACAAAAGTCTCACAAACATTTTTTTTTTTAATTGGGATTATATGCAGCCAGTAATGAATTCAGTAAGAGCTGTATATATCTTTATTTAATGAGCTCCCTCTAGTGGTAACGACAGATAACTAGAATTATTGTAGGTACTAATTCTATAGCTGAGACGTTTATTAAATTAGTACAAAATGATATAACAATAATTAAGATAATTAATTATAAACAACATAAACCAAATGTATCATTAGGAGAGAGGAAGGAAATGGAGGCCCTTAGAAACAACATCTCTATAACGATTAAACAAGCCGATAAGGGCTGTGCAATTGTCAGAATGGATACATTTAAGTATCGTAAGCAAATTTGGCATCAATTATATCTGGCACAATGGTTTATGAGAAATTGTCTGGTAATCCAATACTCAGATTCCAGACTCAGTTACACCTTCTGATCAATGAGTCCTTACATTGTAGATTCATTGGTACCATGAATAAGACTTTGTAAATCAAAACGTGTCAGTGTTTGTGCATAGCAGTAGTTTGTCTGGTAGCTTGTGTCTTTCACATTTATGAATAAAATTTAATGAACATGGACTCTCAAAGCTAGAGATTTTGATTTTTTTTCTCCTATTTCTTTCCAGAAGCCTTGACCTGGGTGGCTCCATGCACTTTATCTTCATGTGGATTAGGTGGAATTAGGGCGGGTGTGCGATCTCCTTTTTCCTCTTTTCAGAGAACAAAATTGTTGGCACTTTTCCAAAATTGCAGGTAAACAACTTTGTTTCAAGATTGTGATGCTCATTCAAAATCACCTGTTAACTCAATCTTTGCATTGTGTGTCTGTGTGTGCCACATTAAACATGGAGAACAAAAAGAGGAGAAGAGAGTCTGAGGACTTGCGAATCAACATTTTTGAAAAATATCAACAATCTCAAGGATATGAGTCCATCTCCAGAGGTTTCATAGAAAACCACAAAAATGGGCTGGGCAAAATTGTTGGCACCCTCAGCTTAATATTTGGTTGCACATCCTTTTAATAAATAACTGCAATAAATTGCGGCCTATAACCATCAACAAGCTTCTTACATCTCTTAACTTTACTTTTGGAGCACTCTTTTATTCCAAACTTGCTCCAGGTCTCTCAGATTGAAGGTGCCTTGTCCCAAAAGCAATTTTAAGATCTCTCCAGAAGTGTTCAATGGGATTTACATTTGGACTCATTGCTGCCACTTCCGAACCAGCACTAAGGGGCTCTGCCTCTGTCCCAAGATTTGTCAATTGGTAAAGCAATAAAGAAATAATAACAGCGCTTTGTTTCCATCCATTTCTGTGGGCATCTTAAAGTATGTTTAAGGTCATTGTCCTGCTGGAAGACCCATGACCTGGGACGCAAACTCAGCTTTCTGACACTCGGCACTACATTGCAACCCAAAATCCTTTGGCAATCTTCCGATTTCATGATGCCTCGCACACACACAGTCAAGGTACCCAGTGCCAGAGGCAGAAAGACAGCCCCAAAATATCTTTTAACCATCACAATATTTGACTGTCGGTACGGTGTTCTTTTCTTTGCAGCCTTATTCTGTTTTTCGTAAGTAGAATGATGTGCTTTACCAAAAAGCTGTATCTTTGTCTCATCTGTCCACAAGACTCTTTCTCAGAAGGATTTTGGCATAGTCATGTACATTCTGGCAAACTGCAGTCTAGCTTTTTTTATTATTTCTGTCAGCAGTGGGCTCCTCCTGGGTTTCCTGCCATAGCATTTCCTTTCATTTAAATGTTGATGGATAGTTTGTCCTGACACTGAAGTACCCTGAGCCTGCAGGACAGCTTGAATTTCTCTGCAACTTCATTGGGGATGCTTATCCACCATCCAGACAATCCTGAGTTGCAACCTTTCATGATTTATTCTTTGCTGTCCACGCCCAGGGAAATTAGCTACAGTGCCATAGGTTGGAAACTCCTTAATTGTGTTACTCACCGTGGACAAAGGAACATCAAAATCTTTGGAGATTAACTTGTAACCTTGAGATTGTTGATATTTTTCAACAATTTTGGCTCTCAAATCCTTAGACAGTTCTCTTCTTCTCTTTCTGTTCTTCATGCTTAGTGTGGCACACACAATGTATAGACTGAGTCACCTTCACCCCTCTTTATCTGGTTTCAGGTGTGATTTTCAAATTGTCAACATCTGTTACTTGCCACAGTTGAGTTTTAACGAGCATCATAAGCTTTAAACAAAAAATGTATTTAACCCACAAATTTGCAAAGGTGCTAACAATTTTGTCCTTTTTTTCTCTCTTTTTTTGTGTGTTGTTCCAATACACACAAAGTAAATAAACATGTATATGGCAAAACATGTGTAATTGCAATAATTTTCTGGGAGAAATACTTCATTTTCTGGAACAATTTAAAGGGTGGCATCACATTCGGCCGTGAATGTATAACTGTATTTTAAGCTTTTAATATGTTCTGTAAAACTGGAGTATTCCACTGTATACCTTATGGTAGTAATATAGTGATTTGTTTTCAATAACCAAATGGACTTATGCTGCAGTTTCCCTTTACCCATTCTTGTGCTCCACTTGGTTACATTAGGAACTCACTTATGTGTTTTGCTCCCTTTGGGCTGAAGCTTTGGCTACGCTTCTGACTTGCCCATAAGTTGAATTATCTTAGTTGTTTTTTGACTCTCTTACTGTTGCTCTTATTCATTCTCTTATGGACTATTGCAACTCTCTGCTAATCGGTGTCCCTCTTACTAAACTCTCTCCCCTACAATTCATCCTGAATGCTGCTGGCAGGATCATATTCCTATCCAACCACTACATTGATGCCGCAATCATGTGCCAGTCATTGCACTGGTTGCCCATCTACTACAAAGTCCAATATAAACTTTTCACTGTCACCCACAAAGTCCTCCACAGTTCCGCACTGCCCTACATCTATTCCATCATCTCTGTCTATCACTTTACATGTGCCCTCTGTTCTGCAAATTACCTAAAACTAACAACCTCAATAATCCAAAACTCCCACTCCTGTGTCCAAGACTTCTCATAAGTTGCGCCAATTCTCTGGAATGCACTACCCAGGACAATTCATTTGATTCCCAATACCCACAGTTTTAAACATGTCCTAAAAGCGCATTTCATTAGATTGGCCTATTGCCTCACCTCACTTATGTAATGATTCATGTTTTGCCCTTCCAAAATCTTCTTCCAAATATGGTCCCTTTTAGCATACTTTGACACACCTTCCACACACCTAATAGCACTCTGTATCTGTACTTGTACACATACTGGCTGGTGACCGATTCATACAGCGTTATTTGAATGCCCTACTTATTATATAATGTAATCCTATCCTATATATCAGGTTCCTACTCGCCCATACACAGGAGGTTTTTAACCCAGAGAGAGGCTTCAGCATAGTGTAGGTACCCGCTTACAAGATATGCCATGAAGTGGCAACTGGGCAGGTATACAAATGGCCATTTATACATGCTAAATATCTCATTTTTCTTAGATTTTCCTTAGTAGTAATGCAGGTCCATGTTCACACATTCATGGTTTCCATACTTTAGCATTATCAGAGTGCAAACTGTCTTTTTTTGTATTTTATGTCATGTTCAGTTATGCACCTGTTCACACCTCAGTTTGGTGAGTACAGTCAGTCTTTTTATCTCTATTATATTGACAGCTGGACTATATAATAAAATGCCTTGCACCAATTACCTTTTGTGTCCCCCCCTATTTCCTCATAGATTGTAAGCTTGTGGGCAGGGTCCTCAATCCTCTTGGTATCTGTTGCATTATATGTTACTATATAATGTCTTTGTTATCTGTACATGTCCTTTCTGAATTGTAAAGTGCTACAGAATATGTTGACACTATAGATAGAAAAATTATTAGAATTATTATCCCAGGTCTAAGGGGGAGCATGTCATCTTACAGAGTGACATTCCTGATATTCCAGTGTAAGGAAGGTTATAAGCCTCGCAGTGCAACTCTGGGAAATTAAATATGCAAATTGTTGTTATCCACATTGGAAATCACTGTGACTAATAACCAGTGAGCGACTAAAGTACTTGCAGAAGAAAACACAATTTGTGTAACTAAGTTGTTTGGAATAGGACTTCTGTACACCATATTACTCACCAAAATACATACAGTTATATGTATGAGGCCTAAGACACAGATTCTTCGGTATAAACCATAGAAGTGAGGTTACACAAAGTTCTGTTCTAAAAGACAAGTTAATCAGCTGTCATTCTGCCAACCTTAATAAATAAATGAGATCAGTCTGAGCATTCCAGCCTCAAAATAAAGGTTAAAACAAAAATGTGTACAATGTCCAAGCTACAAATTGTACAAATATTGCTAGCTTTATTTATAAGAAAGAGTCACTCACGGCTATTACTTCCAAGATGAATCGAAAGAACAAAAACTTTGATTACATTATATAATGTAACATGTCACATAAAATTAATGGATGGAAAGGAAGAATAAGGACATTTTAGAAAGAATTTAATTTCTATAAGAAAGAAAAAATGGATAATATCAAGTCTCCCTCATTATATTTTCTGTTAAAAGGTACTATATATTTTTTTTAATATATTGTACCATTTAGAAGGAGCCGATATATTGTGACACATGAGGTGTCAATAGCTCTAAAACATGGAGTCATAGTCTGTCAATCTCTATCATGTCTCTATAATGCTTCTTTACGGTACCATGATACAGAGGTATTCTCCTCTTGAAATAATGATGGAGATTTATCTATTCCAGTCTCTCCTCAGGTGCATTGTGTTGTGGAAGAAAAATAACATCAAGTTAGACATAGCAAGAAAATTGATAAAATGTTCATAAATATGGCATACATGTTATGTAATTATTATGCTTGCTTATATAGCACTAACATATTCCACAGCACTTCATAGACATTATACCACTCACTCTCCTCTCTAGGGCTCACTATATAAACTCCCTATCAGTATGTCTTTTGGAATCTAGAAGACCAGAGTACCTGGAGGAAATCCATGCAATCATTGGGAGAACATGAAATCTCTTATGTTTGATCTTTGCAGGATCAGTGTGGGTTCATAAACTCCTATGGGTGATGTAATATGGCTCGGTAATGGAATGGACCTGTATTAATGCCATGTGTATGAGCCATATAATTGACTATAAAACAAACAACTAAAATCTCAGGACACCAATACAAGTGTGGAGATCCATTAGAGTCTATTAGGTAGTAGCATCCATGAGTCAAAGTGAGAACCTTGCCTAAGGCGGCATCTGACAGACGTTTTGCATAATTTTAGTTCATGTACACTCAATTTAGGCTTGAACTAGCCCACAGGAAAAGAGGTGAATGCACTGGTGGGCCACTGTTCAGGACTGGACCATCAGCTTCATTCATGAGTAGTTGTTGGCTCATTCTCTTAAAGGGAATCTGTCACATTCCGAAATGCTATGAACCTTCAGATGTAATGTTAATGTCCACGTTATTAACATTCTAAATCTGCCGGCCACAGCCCTAAGAGCCTGGCTACCAGAAGGAAATTAACTTTTTTCCTCCGGCTTTCAGTCACAGAGATGTGGACAAAGTGGCTTTAGTCACTGCTCAGTATAAAGTGAGCAGTGGCTGTAACCACGCCCTGGCACTGACTGACAGCTAGCTCAGCATTGATGCACTGTAGAGCTAGCTGTCAGTCATAGAGGTGTGGCTGGGGGGCTTTAGTCACTGCTCAGTATACAGTGATGGTTGGCTGTAATCACACTCTGGTACTGACTGACAGCTGGCTCATTGCTGATGTACTGTAGAGCCGGCTGTCTTTCATAGAAGCGTGGCCGGAGGAGATTTAGTCACTGCTCAGTATATAGTGATTGGTGGCTGTAATCACACCCTGGCACTGACTGACAGCTGGCTCAGTGCTGATGTACTGTAGAGCTGGCTGTCTGTAATAGAAGCGTGGCCGGAGGAGATTTAGCCACTGCTCACTATATAGCGAGCAGTGGCTGTAACCCCGCCCCGACACTGACTGACAGTTGGCTAAGCGTTGATGTACTGTAGAGTTATCTGTCAGTCAGTGTTGGTGTGCACTGAGTGGGGACTAAAGTTGCGTTGCCCGCGCCTCTGACTAAAAGCCAGAGGTTTTCAGGACCAATACAATTCATTTCCTTCTGGTCGCTGGACTTTCAATGCAGCGGCCAGGTAAAAATTTACTAATTATTAGCTGTAATACCCAGCATTGCCTGGGATAGTAGCTAAGTGTCTCTCAAATCTCTCTCCCACTCTTCTTCTCTCCCTCTCTGTCTGTCTCTCTCTGTGTGTCTATCTCTTTGTCTGTCACTCTCTGTCTCTATCTGTCTCTCTGTCTGTCTCTGTTTGTCTGTTTCTTTTTCTTTCTCTCTGTCTCTCTCTGTCTCTCTCTGTGTGTCTGTCTCTCTCTGTGTGTCTGTCTCTCTCTGTGTGTCTGTCTCTCTCTGTGTGTCTCTATCTGTCTCTCTCTGTCTGTCTCTGTCTGTCTGTCTCTGTCTGTCTGTCTCTTTCTTTCTCTCTGTCTGTCTGTCTCTTTCTGTCTCTCTCTGTCTGTCTCTGTCTGTCTATTTCTCTGTCTCTCTCTTTGTCTCTCTCTCTATCCGTCTCTTCACCGAAATCATATTAACTGACACATATGTTGTCTTATACTAAGAATATCCTTCGTTGCCTATAGCAACCAGAGTTCCTATTAATGACCTGTACCAAAATAGAAACAGAGGTGTCAGTTTGTCTCTTTGTGTGTGTGTCTCTTTTTGTGTGTCTCTTTTTGTGTGTCTTTTTGTGTGTCTCTTTTTGCGTGTGTCTCTTTTTGCATGTGTCTCATTGTGTGTGTCTCATTGTGTGTGTGTGTGTGTCTCTTTCTGTGTGTGGGTTTCTCTGTGTATCTCTTTCTCTGTCCATAATAGGAGTCTATAATAACAGATCCATTCCCAACTCTATTGACTTTAATGTAAGCAGGTTTTTTGGTGAATAACTGTAAAGCGTGGGGTTACATTTTCCCCTCAAAACATAGTCTATGACGTTCCCTGAGTCAAATGAGGCATCTGTGCAAAATGTTGTTACTGTCAATGCAATAGTGCGGATTCCTTTAGCGGACATACACACATACATAAACACATACATAGATACATACACTCAGCTTTATATATAAGATTTTAATGGTTAATCTTAAGAAAAAATTGACAGAAGTCCAATTGTAAAAGCGAAATCCGAGCAGATACATAAACACATCAAGACTGTGATTCTTTACTAATTCTAAAATAAAAAGCAATAAAATATGTTAAAAAAAACTAAACTAACATTCGAAAAAAATAAAATAAATTAGTCTTATGACAAGGATATGAAAATACAACTGTCTATTAGTGATGAGCGAGTACTAAAAAGCTCGGGTGCTCGAAGCTCGGGCCGAGCCTCCCAAGATACTCGTGTACTCGGCCCGAGCAACGAGCCCAATGTTATCCTATGGGAGACCCGAGTATTTTTGTGAAATGACCTCCCGGCAGCATGGAGAAACCCTAAAAATGTCACAAAAGTCTCAGAAGAGTGCTCAAATGACATGGCAACAGCATGGGGAAGACCCCTTGAAGCATTTATCACTCAAAAGTCACAGCTGTGAACAATTTTGTCCGCGTTTTACGCCATTTTTACGGACTCACCAGAAAACCTTCCAAAATGACACCAAAATGAATTTTCATGGCGGAAATGTTAAGGGCACATACCCAATAGTGAGATAGAGCTGGTGTATGTTACTTTTTGAGATCAATACATGAAAGATTTTACGTGAAAACATTGTGTGGCACTCCGATGTCCCTGAGAAGAGACGTACATGAAGGCCTCTTGAGTCTAATGTGCCCATTTTGAGGAAGTGAGTCTTTGTAGTATTTTCCTTTGCCAGGGCAGTCCTAAATTGTGAGGTTCACCAATGCCCCTGCATACAGACGTGCATGAGGGCCTCAAAACATTAAGTGTCCATTGTCAGGAAGTGGGTGTATTATAGTATAGCCCTTAGGCAGGGCAGCCAAAAATTGGGAGGCTCCACATTGTCCCTGGGTAGAGACGTGCATGATGGCCTTTAAACCTGAAGTGCCCATTGTAAGGAAGTGGGTCTATTTCAGTATAGCCCTTTGCCAGGGCAGCCAAAAATTGGGAGGCTCCACATTGTCCCTGGGTAGAGACGTGCATGAGGGCCTCAAAACATTAAGTGTCCATTTTAAGGAAGTGGGTGTATTTCAGTATAGCCCTTAGGCAGGGCAGCCAAAAATTGGGAGGCTCCACATTGTCCCTGGATAGAGACGTGCATGATGGCCTTTAAACCTGAAGTGCCCATTGTAAGGAAGTGGGTCTATTTCAGTATAGCCCTTTGCCAGGGCAGCCAAAAATTGGGAGGCTCCACATTGTCCCTGGGTAGAGACGTGCATGAGGGCCTCAAAACATTAAGTGTCCATTTTAAGGAAGTGGGTGTATTATAGTATAGCCCTTAGGCAGGGCAGCCAAAAATTGGGAGGCTCCACATTGTCCCTGGATAGAGACGTGCATGATGGCCTTTAAACCTGAAGTGCCCATTGTAAGGAAGTGGGTCTATTTCAGTATAGCCCTTTGCCAGGGCAGCCAAAAATTGGGAGGCTCCACATTGTCCCTGGGTAGAGACGTGCATGAGGGCCTCAAAACATTAAGTGTCCATTTTAAGGAAGTGGGTGTATTATAGTATAGCCCTTAGGCAGGGCAGCCAAAAATTGGGAGGCTCCACATTGTCCCTGGATAGAGACGTGCATGATGGCCTTTAAACCTGAAGTGCCCATTGTAAGGAAGTGGGTCTATTTCAGTATAGCCCTTTGCCAGGGCAGCCAAAAATTGGGAGGCTCCACATTGTCCCTGGGTAGAGACGTGCATGAGGGCCTCAAAACATTAAGTGTCCATTTTAAGGAAGTGGGTGTATTATAGTATAGCCCTTAGGCAGGGCAGCCAAAAATTGGGAGGCTCCACATTGTCCCTGGATAGAGACGTGCATGATGGCCTTTAAACCTGAAGTGCCCATTGTAAGGAAGTGGGTCTATTTCAGTATAGCCCTTTGCCAGGGCAGCCAAAAATTGGGAGGCTCCACATTGTCCCTGGGTAGAGACGTGCATGAGGGCCTCAAAACATTAAGTGTCCATTTTAAGGAAGTGGGTGTATTATAGTATAGCCCTTAGGCAGGGCAGCCAAAAATTGGGAGGCTCCACATTGTCCCTGGATAGAGACGTGCATGATGGCCTTTAAACCTGAAGTGCCCATTGTAAGGAAGTGGGTCTATTTCAGTATAGCCCTTTGCCAGGGCAGCCAAAAATTGGGAGGCTCCACATTGTCCCTGGGTAGAGACGTGCATGAGGGCCTCAAAACATTAAGTGTCCATTTTAAGGAAGTGGGTGTATTATAGTATAGCCCTTAGGCAGGGCAGCCAAAAATTGGGAGGCTCCACATTGTCCCTGGATAGAGACGTGCATGATGGCCTTTAAACCTGAAGTGCCCATTGTAAGGAAGTGGGTCTATTTCAGTATAGCCCTTTGCCAGGGCAGCCAAAAATTGGGAGGCTCCACATTGTCCCTGGGTAGAGACGTGCATGAGGGCCTCAAAACATTAAGTGTCCATTTTAAGGAAGTGGGTGTATTTCAGTATAGCCCTTAGGCAGGGCAGCCAAAAATTGGGAGGCTACACGTTGTCCCTGGGTAGAGACGTGCATGAGGGCCTCAAAACATTGTTCCCATTGCAAAGGAGCGGGTCTCCTGTCGTTGTAATGTCCATTCTGCAAAGAATGGGCGAAAAAATTTACCACTGGGGGTATACCTGAAACAAAGACCTAACTATTGTAACGGTCATCATGATGGCGCATGAGGAGAAGGAGGAGCAGTCCAGCGATTATCCAAAGTCGAGAAGTGTACCCATGGGTGAGTGGAGGTACATGGCAAACTTTAAATTCCGCTCTCATTTGCTGGTGGTGTGGTGAAGTCTGGCCCAATCCAACCCTTGTTCATCTTTATCAGAGTCAGCCTGTCAGCATTTTCAGTTGACAGGCGGGTGCGTTTATCTGTAATGATTCCACCTGCGGCACTAAAAACACGCTCTGACAAAACGCTAGCAGCAGGGCAGGCCAGGACTTCCAAGGCGTAGAGAGCCAATTCATGCCACGTGTCCAGCTTGGATACCCAATAATTGTAAGGCACAGCGGAATGTCGGAGTACAGTTGTTCGATCTGCAAGGTACTCCTTCAGCATCTGGGCAAACTTAGGATTTCTTGTGGCACTACCCCGCACCTCAGGGGCTGTGGTACGTGAGGGGCTGAGAAAACTGTCCCACATCTTAAAGACTGTTCCCCTACCTCTGGCGGATTGGACTTGTGCCTCTCTCGGCTGTACGCCTCGGTTGTCCACTGATTCCTGACCTATGCCGCTAGCGTTTTGTGAGGGGAATGCTTTGCCTACTTCCGTGAGTATGGCCTTCCGAAACTGCTGCATTTTGGTTGACCTCTCATCCACGGGAATAAGAGACAAAAAGTTCTCCTTGTAGCGTGGGTCTAACAGTGTTACCAACCAGTAATGATTGTCGGCCAAGATGTTCTTAACGCGAGGGTCACGAGACAGGCAGCTTACCATAAAGTCAGCCATGTGCGCCAGACTCTTAACAGCCAGGACTTCAGTAGCCTGACCAACAAGATGACTGAACATGCTGTCCTCCTCCTCCTCCTCCTCCTCCTCCTCCTCCTCATCTACCCTGTCCTCTGGCCAGCCACGCTGAATCGAGGATATGACTGGTGTGCATGTCATATCCTCAATTTGGCCGGAGAGTTGCTCCATGTCTTCATCCTCCTCCTCGTCATAGTCCTCCACTGCACGTTGTGATGAGACGAGGCTGGGCTGTGTGTTATCACCCACACCCACTACTGTTTCTTGCTGCAACTCATCGCGCTCCGCCTGCAATGCATCATGTTTGTTTTTCAGCAGGGACCGTTTTAGAAGGCAGAGTAGCGGTATGGTGACGCTAATAATGGCGTCATCACCACTCACCATCTTGGTGGAGTCCTCAAAGTTTTGGAGGATGGTACATAGGTCTGACATCCATCTCCACTCCTCAGGTGTTATGTGTGGAGTTTGACCCATTTCCCGACGGCTTAGGTGATGCAGGTACTCAACAACTGCCCTCTTCTGCTCACATATCCTGACCAACATGTGCAGAGTTGAATTCCAACGCGTGGGGACATCACACACCAGTCTGTGAGCCGGAAGATGCAAACGGCGCTGAAAGCCGGCAAGGCCGGCTGAAGCAGTAGGTGACTTTCGAAAATGTGCAGACAGGCGGCGAACTTTTACCAGCAGATCAGACAGCTCTGGGTATGACTTTATAAACCGCTGAACCACGAGGTTGAGCACATGGGCCACGCATGGAACATGTGTCAGCTGGCCTCGCCTCAAAGCCGCCACCAGGTTCCGGCCATTGTCACAAACGACCTTTCCTGGCTTTAGGTTCAGAGGTGTGAGCCAGTGATCTGCCTGCTGTTTCAGAGCTGTCCACAGCTCTTCTGCATTGTGGGGTTTGTCACCTATGCAGATTAGCTTCAGCACAGCCTGTTGCCGCTTCGCCGAGGCAGTGCTGCAGTGCTTCCAGCTTGTGACTGGTGTGGAGGGCACAGTGGATGAGGATGCGCAGGAGGAGGAGGAGGCTGAAGAGCATGACATTCCGGAGCTGTAGAGTGTGGGTGAAACACTGACTGAGGTAGGGCCTGCAAACCTTGGTGTGGGAAGGACGTGTTCCGTCCCTCGCTCAGACTGGGTCCCAGCTTCCACAATATTAACCCAGTGTGCCGTCAACGAGATGTAGCGGCCTTGCCCACAAGCACTTGTCCACGTGTCTGTGGTTAGGTGGACTTTGGGTGAAACAGCGTTGTTCAGGGCACGTGTGATGTTTTGTGACACGTGGTTATGCAACGCGGGGACGGCACACCGGGAGAAATAGTGGCGGCTGGGGACCGAGTAACGTGGGACAGCTGCCGCCATCAGGTCACGGAATGCTTCTGTCTCCACCAGCCTAAAAGGCAACATTTCCAGCGCAAGCAGTCGCGAAATGTTAGCATTTAGAACTGTGGCATGTGGGGTGTTGGCAGTGTATTTGCGCCTGCGTTCAAAGGTTTGCTCAATGGATAACTGAACGCTGCGCTGGGACAAGGACGTGCTTGATGATGGTGTTCTTTCTGCGTAGGCAACTGCAGGTGCAGGAGTGGAGGAGGCTTGTTCGCAGGCAGCATGGACAGAGGATTGGCTCGCATGCACAACCAGCGAAGACGTAGCAGTGACATCAGCAAGCACTGCTCCTCGACTCTGTTGTACTTCCCACAAAGTCGGGTGCTTGGCTGACATGTGCCTGATCATGCTGGTGGTGGTCAGGCTGCTAGTTTTGGTACCCCTGCTGATGCTGGCACGGCAGGTGTTGCAAATGGCCTTTTTTGAATCATCTGGATCCAACTTAAAAAACTGCCAGACTCGTGAAGACCTAACATTTGTACAGGCACCTGGTGTCGTCGTGTTGTTACGGGGAACGGTTGCCTGACTTCTGCCTGGGGCCACCACCCTGCTTCTTACTGCCTGTTGTGATGCTACGCCTCCCTCCCCCTGTGCACTGCTGTCCTCGCTCTGCATATCCTCCTGCCAGGTTGGGTCAGTTACTGGATCATCCACCACGTCGTCTTCCTCTTCCGCACCCTGCTCCTCCTCCTGACTTGCTGACAATTGTGTCTCATCATCGTCCACCACTTGTTGAGACACGTTGCCAACTTCGTGAGAACGTGGCTGCTCAAATATTTGGCTATCTGTACAGACGATCTCCTCATGACCCACTTCAATATGAGCTGGCGAGAGGCCAGAATGTGTGAATGGAAACGTGAACAGCTCTTCCGAGTGTCCAAGTGTGGGATCATTAATGTCCGAGGAGGACGTGTACTCAGCCTGGTGGTAGGAAGGAGGATCAGGTTCAGAAATGTGCGGTGCAGTATCACGGCTACTGACACTTGACCGTGTGGAAGACAGAGTGTTTGTGGTGGTGCCAATCTGACTGGAAGCATTATCCGCTATCCAACTAACAACCTGTTGACACTGGTCTTGGTTCAAGAGCGGTGTACTGCTGCGGTCCCCAAGAATTTGGGACAGGACGTGCGAGCGACTAGATGTGGCCCTTTGTTGTGGCGAAATTAGAGCTTGCCCACGACCTCGGCCTCTGCCTGCACCACCATCACGTCCACTTCCTTGTTCCTTGCCAATGCCCTTGCGCATTTTGCAATGCTGTGCACTGCTGACGTGTATATTCACTACTTGTGCGTTATATCAAAGTTTCTGGAAATTGCACACCAGTGCACCTGTACGCTGCCACCAACAGGCACACACGTGCGGTTTTAAAAACCAAGCACGGACGCAATAATAACCTAACACAGGTTTTAGGAGCAAAAATTAAGAACTCTGACACTATCAGCCACTGCTGACTGACGTGTATTATACACTACACTTGTGCGTTATATAATAGTTTGGTAAACGCACACCAGTGCACCTGTACGCTGCCACCAACAGGCACACACGTGCGGTTTTAAAAACCAAGCACGGACGCAATAATAACCTAACACAGGTTTTAGGAGCAAAAATTAAGAACTCTGACACTATCAGCCACTGCTGACTGACGTGTATTATACACTACACTTGTGCGTTATATAATAGTTTGGTAAACGCACACCAGTGCACCTGTACGCTGCCACCAACAGGCACACACGTGCGGTTTTAAAAACCAAGCACGGACGCAATAATAACCTAACACAGGTTTTAGGAGCAAAAATTAAGAACTCTGACACTATCAGCCACTGCTGACTGACGTGTATTATACACTACACTTGTGCGTTATATAATAGTTTGGTAAACGCACACCAGTGCACCTGTACGCTGCCACCAACAGGCACACACGTGCGGTTTTAAAAACCAAGCACGGACGCAATAATAACCTAACACAGGTTTTAGGAGCAAAAATTAAGAACTCTGACACTATCAGCCACTGCTGACTGACGTGTATTATACACTACACTTGTGCGTTATATAATAGTTTGGTAAACGCACACCAGTGCACCTGTACGCTGCCACCAACAGGCACACACGTGCGGTTTTAAAAACCAAGCACGGACGCAATAATAACCTAACACAGGTTTTAGGAGCAAAAATTAAGAACTCTGACACTATCAGCCACTGCTGACTGACGTTTATTATACACTACACTTGTGCGTTATATAATAGTTTGGTAAACGCACACCAGTGCACCTGTACGCTGCCACCAACAGGCACACACGTGCGGTTTTAAAAACCAAGCACGGACGCAATAATAACCTACTAACAGGTTTTTTTGGGGAGCGACAATTACAGTACAGACAAGTCAGACACTATCTGGACTGTTTTACACTGTGTACACCAGCCCCAGATATGAAGGCTGGTATACGGTCACCACTACCCTGCCTGCCTGCCTGCCTGTATACTGCTACAATAGTCCTGACAAGGACTCTTTTGGTCACTAGCCTGTATTCAGACCTGGCTATACCCTGCCTGTATATAGCAACAATAGTCCTGAGAAGGACTCTGCTACTGTACGCCGACCTGGCTATACCCTGCCTGCCTGTATACAACTAGAATAGTCCTGAGAAGGACTTTTGGTCACACTGTTTGCAGCCCTGCAACTGAAAAAGCTATAAAGGGCCGCAAAGCTTTCCCTGAATCAGCGACACTCTCCCTACACTCACTGTCAGAATAGCTGTGAGCAGAGCACAGCGCGCCGGCCGATATAAAGGCTCGGTGACGCTGTGCAGGCCGGCCAATCACTGCAATTCCACAACTAACAGGGCTGTGGCATTGCAGTGGTCTGCCAGCCAATCCCTGCATGAGGGCTGGCTCTCAAAAGAGCGCCAACATGCAGAAATGAAGACCACGAGTAAAGCACGAGTATCGCGAGATTACTCGGTCCCCGCCGAGCAGCCCGAGTACAGTGATACTCGTGCGAGTACCGAGTAGTGACAAGCATGCTCGCTCATCACTACTGTCTATATATAGTTTGCAAAAAAAAGTATTTTTAAACTAACGCAACTCGGGATAAAAGAATTTCCCTTTGAAATTTTTAAATGTTTCCTGTACTTAAATCTTTTAAATATTTTTTACTTTGCTCTTTTTTTTCCCAGGCAGCGATAGACAAACAGGTACAAAATAAAAGGAGGAAAAAAAGGATTTACTCACTGAAACAGCAGGAAAGCGAGGAAGGAAAATAAACAGCGCTTGCATTTTGAGCTTTTTTTAACCTGCTAGTTGAAGAGTTTCCTTACAGTTTGTGTCTGTGCATTCATAAACTGGAGGAATAGTAACGGAGGTAAAGGAACTATGGGCTTGTGGGATTCCTGGGACTCACACAGCCACAAGCACAGCTGTACAAACACATGCTCGCTTTGTTAGGGTAGGGTGGGCAATAGGCTGAAACTGCTGAGCCTATCTGACCTATAAATCCACAGCAAAAGCTTTCCCTGAAGGAATGCCAAAAGTTATGTGAAAAACGGTCCACCCGGCCAATAATTATTGCTTTTTTGTTCTTACTAATGTCTTTCTTGGCCAGATAATTTCACTTTACGTGGGTGCTATGACAGAAAAATATTTTATCTTTTTTTTTTTACACTAGAGAGATGTTCATTAATGAGGGTAAAAAATAATTCAATAAGATGAGGACATTTTTCTAAATTATGATTTTATGGTTACAATTTGCAAAATGATATGTTTACTTGTTTCACTACATGAAGTCATTAATCCCCATTCGTTACTGATAAAGTTGAACTGCTGAAAGGGTAATGTTCTGTTTAGCGGTGATTTTATGAATGAAGGTTTTAGCGATTAGTTTGGAGATTGGATTTTTGCAAGATATTTAATGACATCACGATACATTTTATACACTTTTCATAGGAGTGAGTGGTGTGGGATAGGTAGCGGTCTTTTCCAGTGCTTGAGGCCTCCTTCACACGTCCGTGATTGCGGTTCATATGACGTCTGTTTTCATACATACAGAGACACGGACATACGCAGACCTATTAAAATCAAAGGGTCTGCGTACACATCCCTGTTTTCTTACGACATGTGTCTGTGTGGAGCACAAGCATGCTCATATGCTCCACATGGCGCCATGTCCGTTTTTCTCCAACAGCACGGGTGTCACACGGCCTGCCCATTGATGTCACCATGTGACCCCAGTTTTACACATGCCAGAGAAAACACGTGTCTTTGAAATAAAATTATTTTCTATGCTCACCTGTCTCCAGCCCTGATGTCTTCAGCGCTGCTGTCACTTGCTTCCTGGCCCGATCATTACGCTTATGCATATTCACTACACCGCGGACCAAGAAGCAGCAGCACTGGGGACAGGTGAGTATAGAAGTTCCTGCTGTCCGTGTGCTATCAGATATAGCACACGGAGAGCACACTGACAGCAGATGCTGAACATGCTCACACATACCCATCCACACCATGGACCGTGAAAAAGGTGTGTTTTTATCACGGATGTGTGAAGGGGTTCTAAAGGGGTGAAACTATCACTGGACTCTAGTAAACCACAGAAAATTATAGGACCCTGTGTAGGATGTGCTTAGGCATTTTCAGCAATCAGCTTTTAGGATAAAAAAAAAAGGGGAAATGTTCTATATGTTATGATGGCTCAGCGGTTAGCTGTTGGGTCCTGGGTTCAAATTCCACTAAGGACAACATCTGCAAGGAGTTTGTATGTTCTCCCTGTGTTTGCGTGTCTGTTTTCATTACAGACAGTGGCTCAATGGGTAGAGCTACTGCCTAAGGAGAATTAGTTAATGAGTTTGGGTCCCGGCCGTCCCGGTAAAGAATTTAATTTATTTATAATTATTATTTATTTATAATTTTAATTTAATGTAATTATGTGCTGAGGGGAGGAGCCGGACATCAGCTGTGAGCTGCGGGACACTCCTAAAATCAGAGCAGTTCACGGAATGAGGCTGCATTGCTCTCTCCTCCTTTCTCTCTCTCCCTCTTCTCTCTCTCCTCTCTCTCTTCTCTCTCCCTTTCTCCTCTCTCTTCTCTCTCTTCTCTCTCTTTTCTCTCTTTCTCTCTTTTTTCTCTCTCTCTCCCTCCCTCTCCTCTCTCTCTTCTCTCTCTACTCTCTCCTCTCTCTTCTCTCTCCTCTCTCTCTTCTCTCTCTCCTCTCTCTTCTCTCTCCTCTCTCTCTCTCCCTTTCTCTCCTCTCTCTTCTCTCTTTTCTCTCTTTCCTCTCTCCTCTCTCTCTCTCTCTTCTCTCTCTTTTCTCCCTCTCCTCTCTCTTCTCTCTCTCTTTTCTCTCTCTTCTCTTTTATCTCTCTCCTCTCTCTCTTCTCTCTCCCTTTTCAAATTCAAATTCAAATATGCTTTATTGGCAGGACCAAAATACAATTAGTGTTGCCAGAGCAAGATAAATACAGTAAGTGTGGTGGGAGGGGATCAGGGTTATGGGGAGTTGGGGGCACAATTTGGGCTCTGAAAGTCCATTTAGGGGCCTTATGTTCCCCTCAGCTTATGACATGTGGTGACATATTGGGCGGCGATCTCCACCATTGATTCCTCTTCCCCCAGTAGGAAGCGGAGTTTCATGTCCTCGTCCATGGATGGAAAGTCCGGGATATGGGTGGTAAATTTCTGGAAGTGGGAGGCCCTCACTGCTGAGTATTTGTCACAGTGCAGCAGGAAGTGCGCCTCGTCCTCCAGAGCCCCCTGCTGGCAGTGCTGGCACAGTCTCTTCTCTCGCCGCTTGTATGTCTTTTCTCTCTCTCTCTCTTCTCTCTCCTCTCTCTCCTCTCTCTCTCTCCTCTCTCTTCTCTCTCACTTTCTCTTATCTCTCTCTTTTCTCTCCCCCTCCCTCTCTTCTCTCTCCTTTCTCTTCTCTCTCTCTCTCTCCTCTCTCTCTCCTCTGTCTCTTTCTCTGTCTTTCTTCTCTCTCTCCTCTCTCTCTTTCTCTCTCTTTCTTCTCTCTCTCCTCTCTCTCTTCTCTCTCTCTTCTCTCTTTTTTCTGTCTTTCCTCTCTCTCTCCTCTCTCTTTTCTCCCTCTCCTCTCTCTTCTCTCTCTCTTTTCTCTCTCTCTTCTCTTTTATCTCTCTCCTCTCTCTCTTCTCTCTCCCTTTTCTCTCTCTCTCTCCCCTCTCTTCTCTCTCCTCTCTTTCCCTCTCTTCTCTCTCTTCTCTCTCCCTCTCTTCTCTCTCTCTTCTCTCTCTCTCTCTCTCAGACATGGCAATGATCAGCTGATGCAGTCACCTGACAGATCAGCTGACACTATAAGTTGAGTGGTAAGGCCGGCTTTTTACCGCCCGGTCGGCTGAACTATCAGCTTATGCTGTCGGACAGGAGTCTGCACAGAAGTGTGTAGTTTTTTTTTTTTGCACAAATGCATCAGCTGATTGTAAAAAAGCCGTTTATACAATCAGCTGCTGTGTCATGTGATTCAGGCCCTTGAACCTGACACATCATCTGATCGCTTTGCCTTCCAGCAAACCGATCAGTTGATATTGGATCCGGATTGGACGGCGCGGGACCCTTGACCCAGGATTACTGTGGAGGGGGGTTCTTTATTTCAATAAAGATGGAGTCACTAATTGTGTTGTATTTTATTTCTAATAAAAATATTTTTCTGTGTGTTGTGTTTTTTTTTAATCTGTACTAGAAATTCATGGTGGCCATGTCTAATATTGGCATGACACCATGAATTTCTGGCTTAGAGCCAGTTGATAATACAGCTAGCCCTAACCTCATTATTACCCAGCGAGCCACCCGTCACCAGGGCAGCTGTAAGAGTTGGATACAGCGCCAGAAGATGGCGCTTCTATGAAAGTGCAATTTTCTGGGGCGGCTGTGGACTGCAATTGACAGCAGGGGTGCCCAGAAAGTTTGGGAACCCTGCGCTACGGATTCCAATCCCCAGCTGCCTAGTTGTACCCGGCTGGACACAAAAATTGGGCGAAGCCCACGTAATTTTTTTAAATTATTTCTTGAAATTCATGAAATAATTAAAAAAAAGGGCTTCCCTATATTTTTGGTTTCCAGCCGGGTACAAATAGGCAGCTGGTGGTTGGGGGCAGCCCATAGCTGCCTGCTGTACCTGGCTAACATACAAAAATATGGCGAAAGCCATGTAATTTTTTTGGGGGGCAAAAAAACTCCTGCATACAGTCCTGGATGGAGTATGCTGAGCCTTGTAGTTCTGCAGCTGTGATCTGCTGTCTTTCTGTATGGAGGAGACAGCAGCTGCAGAACTACAAGGCTCAGCATCCTTTATCCAGGACTGTAGGCTGGAGGGAGAGGCAGGGGGAGCAGAACTGCAAGGCTCAGCATACTTCATCCACTAGTGTATGAAGGAGAGCAGACAGCAGCTGCAGAACTACAAGGTTCAGCATGCTGCATCCAGGACTGTATGCTGGAGGGAGAGACAGGGGGAGCAGAACTACAAGGCTCAGCATACTCCATCCAGGACTGTATGCAGGAGTTGTTTGCCCACCAAAAAAATGACATTGGCAAAAAACTGCCTATTTGTACCTGGCTGGGAACTAAAAATATAGGGAAGCCCTTTTTTTAATTATTTCATGAATTTAATGAAATAATTAAAAAAAAAACAAAAAACCACATTGGCTTCACTGCAATTTTGTCTCCAGCCAGGTACAACTAGGCATCTGTGGATTTGAATCCGCAGCACAGGTTGGCCCGAGCTTTCTGGGCCCCTCTGCTGCGAATTGCAGTCCGCAGACGCCCCAGAAAATGGCGCTTTCATAGAAGCGCCATCATCTGGCACTGTATAAAACTCTTACAGCTGCCCTGGTGACTGGTGGCTCGCTGGGTAATAATGGGTTAATACTAGCTTTGTTTTACTAGCTAGTATTAAGCCAGAGATTCTTAATGTCAGGCAAGTTTGACCCGGCCATTAAGAATCTCCAATAAAGGGTTAAAAAAAAAGACATTACACAGAGAAAAAATACTTTAACAGAAATAAATACACAGACACACTTAGAGACTCCATGTTTATTACTTCCTCTCACCCCTCCATGACCCTGGTCTTCTGTCTTCTTTCTCCTTCAACCCATGCAGCTCTGCTACATCAGACAGCACTGCATGGGAGAAAGACGCTGCTGCTCCCATGCAGTCTAATCACTCAGTGAGTGAGCTGAGGCTGCGGGTTGTAAGCGGTGACGTCACTGCTGCCACCGTTGCTATAGTATTATGACTGGTGGGTTACTATAGCAACGGTGATCTCCGATCACGTGATTCCCGGTGCTGCTATTCACCGGCTGTGGCATCCAGTCCTTGCATGTGGGCTGACTCTGTAAAGAGGGCCAACATGCAGGGACGGGGATTCGACCATGTGCCCAAGCATCTCGCCGGTACACGGAGATGCTCACACGAGCACCGTGTACCGCAGAGATGCACTTACAGGACCTAGCATAACGTCTAGCCATGTGACCAGTCTGTAGCCAATGAGATAATAGACACGTGACTGGTCAAATGCTATGACAATGTCACGGAAGGTCCTATCATCAGTGCTGGTTAACGGGAGGGCGCAGTGATGATCGGAAGGAAAAGTGGTAGGAGACAGAGTGCAGGACGCGTCACGGGGACCTGTAAGTATAATGGCAATGTTTATTAACTGTATGTGTATATGTATAATGTGTTTTTATGTGTTTGTGTTTGCCTGCCATTGTTTTCAATGGGGTTCGAAGGTGTTCGTCGAATGTTCGCCGAACTGAGTCGCCGTTCGACAAACCAAACCGAACTCGAACACTAGGGGGGTGGCTCTATTCTACTCCTGAGTCTATGTGCTATTGTGCCCTGGGACCTTTTTGGTGGGCAATGGGACATGAAATCCCCCTTCCTTGCAGATTCTTGTAAGGGGTGGGCAGACCCCTTACAAAGAGGTACAGTTTTCCCCTGAATGTTGATGTTATTTAATAAAAATGTTTTATTGTATTGCACTGTTTTAGTGGGTTTCCCCTAGTGGCCGGGTGGGACGGCTGTCCCCATAGGAACAGGGCAAAGGAAAGGAGGAGCCGGCAGAAGAAAGGGGGAGGGAGAAAGAGAGTTGTTCAGGAAAAAGTTCAGAGCCAGAGGCAGTTGAGTCCGGGACGGGAGAGAAGAAGCAGAAGGGGCAGAGTGTGGGAGCTGGGTGAGCAGGAAAGCGAGAGAGAAGCAGAGAAGGAGAATCTTCAAGTGTGAAGCCGTATTGGTGTGGGTCCAGTCTGTGGTAGCCGGAGTGGGAGCCAGGTGAAGAGGAGTAGCCGGGCACATCCCCACTAGAGGAGACATCCGGAACAGTTTTTCCCTCAGCAAAAAGTGTGAAGTCATCTGAAGTGTTGTGCCTCTGTGGAGAAGAAGTGTTTAATAAAAATGCCTGCTGGTTCAATTGATCCACGTCTACAGAGTCTCTGTACAACTGACGGCGGCGTCTGCACCACCACACTCTGCCCCACCAAGTCATCTCCTGTCCCCAAAGTGACGGCGGAACCAGGGGTAAGCCTGATAGAAGGGGCCACAACTACAATCCCCGAGGCACCCCTGTCACCCCGTTACATGTGGCGTAGTCGGCAGGATCCGGATTATATGCAAGGGGTCCCGACCCAAGAAGATGGAGACCAAGTGGTGCCTAGGGCACAGGATCCGGATTATTGGCGACGGGTCCCGATCCCATGGTGGGAAGAAGAAGCAGTGCCTGAGGCGTTGGACCGGGCACAAGATGGCGGCAAGATGACCGCCGTCTTTATGAACACTGTGCGCGCACGAAGAATTGGCGCCAAAAGAAAAGCATGGGGCTGGCCGGTGAAGAAAAAGAAGTGCGGAGTGCGCCGCTTAAAGAGGGGAGGTGCTGGCCCCAGGATGATGCTGACGAAGACATGTGAAGTGGGCGGTGTTACAGGAAGAAAGAAGAGCCGCCTTGGCCGGGTCGATGTGATGTGCGAGACTGGGGGTGGAGTGTACCCAAGAGCGGGAAAAGAAGGCCCGCCTCCACCTTCCCCAGCATCTCCACTGTCCCCGACGCCATTGCAAGAGACGCCAACGCAGAGACCTACTTCAAGCAAAATGGAGGCTCTGAGTAAACAACATACTGCAGTGGGCGCGCTGGTAGCAACCAGCCTGGGCAGAGGACGCCCGATGCAGACTGCGGACACAGAAGGACTTGCCCTTGCTTTACCGGCCGTGCCAGAAGGACCGGAGCGGCCCACAAAAGTTACCTGGGTTACTACCTGGGATGCCGCGACCGGAGAGACCGCGACCGAAGTCCGGGCCACCTATCAGGCGCGGCTGCATACAGGAAGCAAGGTCCTGGGAGCTCCCATACACACAACAGTTCCGGCCCCGATAGAACCACACGCTCGGGAGCTGGAAGAGGACGAGTGGTGGTTCTTTTGGGAGCCGGTGAAGCCGACGCCCCTGACACAGCGAAAGTCCCCATCGCCTGAACCTGACCCAGTGCAGGAGAGGTTACTTGCCGAGACCGTGGCCCGCGAGATGATGGCCGGTCCCCTCAGCGAGGAGTTTGAGTGGCAGTGTACCATGGGCACTGTAGTTAAATTCAATCAGAAAGAAGGTTATGGATTCATCGAGGATGAAGAGACCGGTGATCATTTCTTTTACAACCGGGTGAACCTGGACACTGAGGGCTTACCACAACGCCTTCATACCTTATACCCGGGAGAAAAGGTGAAATTCCGGAGAGAAGTAGGATGCCGGGGCCTATTTGCAGTAGGAGTGACCCGGATGCCCACTACCCAAGAGGCTGCACAGTGGCAGCAGGAAATCGAGTGGGAAGAGTGCCAATACCGGCGGCGTACACAACAAAGACCGGTACTGGCTGAGATTTCCCGGCCGAGAAGCACACTGGCAGTATCACCTGAAGTCACGACCGGACTGAGCGCTGATCCAGAGAAGGGGACCCCGGCGGTGTTGGCAATCCACCAGAGCCTGGTCACACACCCGGTGATCGTCATGGGCAGTCCCCAGCCGTCCCGTTCAGCGACCCCATCACCCCCGTCGGGGGTTGAGGAGGCAAGACCGGAGACCGAGACACCGGAGCCACCCGTCAACTATGAACCCTTCCGGAGACTGCGCCGCTTGCCAGGTCAGTCCCTGTCTGATTACGTGAGGGCTCAGCGGGCTGAATGGCACCGCGCTTACCACCCTGAGTGACCCGTAATGACCGGAGGTGATGAACATGTTGATGTTGAATACCAGCATTGTTTAAGAGCCGGAAAAGTTCCCCAGTTTGCAACGATGTTTAAGTGACTGCGCCTGGAAGGAACCTGATGCTGGACTAAGCCAGGGGCTCCTTCTGCGTTGTTTTATGATGTTGCCTGCAAAGACCGGGAGTGCTGTGAAAGCCTCCGGGCAGAAGTCCAGCAAAGACCGGGAGTGCCTGCTGAAGGCCTCCGGGCACATTATCTACTAAGACCGGGAGCTCCCAGGAGGGACTCCGGGCGCCAGACTGGTGCGCCCTTAAGTGTGCCTCAGTGTGGATATGTGTACAGTTTTATAAGAATGACTTTGTTGCTAAAATGTGTTTTTTTAGGTTTATGCCTTGCCGGGAGGCTTAGGCAGAAAGAGGGGAGGTGTGTAAGGGGTGGGCAGACCCCTTACAAAGAGGTACAGTTTTCCCCTGAATGTTGATGTTATTTAATAAAAATGTTTTATTGTATTGCACTGTTTTAGTGGGTTTCCCCTAGTGGCCGGGTGGGACGGCTGTCCCCATAGGAACAGGGCAAAGGAAAGGAGGAGCCGGCAGAAGAAAGGGGGAGGGAGAAAGAGAGTTGTTCAGGAAAAAGTTCAGAGCCAGAGGCAGTTGAGTCCGGGACGGGAGAGAAGAAGCAGAAGGGGCAGAGTGTGGGAGCTGGCCAGAGGGCACATGTACTAGACTATATGCATTTTATTGCCTGTATGCACTTTATGTAAGGACTGTATAGCCATAATGTTTACTAATGACATTGATGTAGATATGCGGTCATGATGCATTGCCTATGTGCACTCTATGCAAATTGAGGGCAGTATTCCAGATTGTTGTTACATTTTTAAGATTCAAACAGATACTAGAAACTGTATAAGAGTTTGGCATTGCATTATACTATATACTTACCTTGTAGCTACATGGTAGTTACGCCTCATCGTGTCTTGCTTTTTGTTTGCGTCGTACTCTGTAATATCATGTGTTTAATGGATTTAATAAAAAGATATATGTTTTAGCCCTATGCGTAATTACTTTGTCCTGATCTTTTTCATTAATATTCCAGTGAAAGAGTACCTGTTGTCTCTTCTGATATGTTTGTGTTAGTAAATTCTTGCATTTTGGCCATGAAAAAAACTGTTCAGGATCATAATTATTTAAATCTCTGCATTGTCCCATTCCTCCCAGAAAAGTATGGATAAATGGATAACTGAGTACTATCATTCCTCTTGTTAAATCGGCATGTCCGCAGTCATTCTGACACTGTTAGTACTGATAGGATAATAAGAGATTGTGCAGGGACACTCCCAACAGGGATTGCTTATTTGTCAATTCATTCTTACATTTCCAAAAAGAATAACAGATGGATAATGTGGTGCCCTGGCAAAACAAGGTAGTCACAGATAGGCCCCCGCATAACACCCTTCCTTCACTTAGGAGACACACAGCGGACCTGAAACCCTAGTCACCCCCCCTTGGGGAAAGATAGACACACCAGTGGGCGGGACCAGGCGGTTGGACACGCCCACCCAGGGGTCTAGACAGCCCGGGGCGGGAAAACAAGCAGTCTAGTTCAGATAAGTTTGGAGTTCAAGTTGAGAGGAGTGTGGGCTGGAGCTAGGTGTAGCTCCAGCAGAGGAGGTTCAAGTTGAACGGTACCAGGGTTAGAGCCCTGGTGTCTTTGGCTAGGTGGCAGATGGGGGTATCAGTCAGCAGGAGATGGGAAGACAGCTCAGCAGAACCGAGGTGGACCGGGACAAGGTTGTAGCCCGCCGGTACCGACATGGGGAACCGACCCGGAAACCGGAGCACAAAGGGGGGTACTCAGACCCTGAAGCCAGGACCGGAAACCAGCGGCCTGGTTAATTAACCAGCGTCTGCGGGCACGGCTCCTTAGGCCACATCCAGCCGGGAGCGGACTCCTGAGTTCCAGACCAGTCAGTCCACCATGCACAATGTCAGTGCAGAGGAAAAAGGACAGAGATCACCAGCCTGAGTGGGGGACCTGAATGCAACCAGCCGCAGCGGCCGGCCACCAGCACCTTGGTTTACCAAAGACTCGTGTGGTATATTTACTGTGAGAAACCAAAACGTTCCCCTATCGTTGCTATACCCTGCACAAAGACACTGGGCCCCGGGGCAACCATCCCTACCAATGGAGGGGTTAACATCCAGCTGCCACTACATCTCCCCCGGGTGTCCCATAACAGCAGCGGTGGTGTCCCACCTCACCACACACTGTGGGTGGCATCACGAACTTAATACGGCTTAGCCCGTACATATACGTCTCCGCCTCTTATTCGGTGTGTCCGCGAGATCCCCGGGTCCGGAGACCCTCGAGTCACCCCTTAGGAGGTCCGGATCCGAGCAGCGGCGGCTGCTGGTACGGGGGCGGCTCAATAACAAAATGCAGAGTTCTATATGCATAGTCAGTCCAGAATTGTTACAGTGAAGGAAATAATTATTTGATCCCTTGCTGATTTTATAAGTTTGCCTACTGACAAAGACATGAACAGTATAATTTTAAAGGGTAGGTTCATTTTAACAGTGAGAAAGAGAATATCCAAAATAAAATCCAGAAAATCACATTGTATAAGTTATATAAATGTATTTGCCTTTTGCAGAGATAAATAAGTATTTGATCCTCTACCTACTGTTAAGAGTTCTGGCTCCTACAGACCACTTAGACGCTCCTAATCAACTCGTTATTGTCACCTGAATAAAAGACTCCTGTCCACAGACTCAATTAAGTCAGAGTCACACTTGCGAGTGCCTCGCGTGTAACTCGCGCGAGTCTCTCATTGAATCACCCAGCATGGACTCACACTCTCAGGACAGGAGCATCTCAGCTGCATAGACATACATGCAACCGACCCGCTCCTGTCAGGAGAGTTCGAGTCCGTGCCGGATGATTTAATGAGAGACACACGCAAGTGTGACTCTGGCCTTAATCAGTCAGACTAACTTCTACAACATGGGCAAGACCAAAGAGCTTTCTAAGGATGTCAGGGACAAGATCATAGATCTGCATAAGGCTGGAATGGGCTACAAAATCATAAGTTTGGGGATGGTCCCCGTGTGATCAATAGTGATCATATTATAAATCATGAAAAAGTCCATACAAAATGATATCAAATATATCACAGTTCACTGAAGAATATATACGAGAGGCTGATAAGTCTTTGGCTTTACCCAGAAAGGAATAAGATAAAAGTCTGTGTCACACCTGTAGTGCCAATATGCTCACTACACCCCTAGACTAATTAATTGAGTGGTGTACTTATGTGGGGTCTTCTTATGAGGGGGTCTGCTTTCCTGGCATGTCAAGGGGTGTGCTAACGTGATATGGCAAACAATTGTAACTAAATCTGCACTCCAATATGGTGCTCCTCCTTAATTCCTTGTGAAGTATAGTTTCCAGAATCGGTTAACTTGGGGGGGTCTACTGTTTTGGCATGGCAGGGGTTCTTCAAATGCGACATGGCATCCACAATTTATTCTAGCCAAAATGGTGCACCAAAATTCAAACAGCGTTCCTTCTCTCCCGGTCCCTGCTGTACACCCAGACACTAGTTTTCCACCACATATAGAGTATCACTGTACTGAAGAGAAATGGAACAACAAATTAAATTGTTCCTTTTCTCCCTTGGGAAAATGAAAAAAAAATGGGCGTTAAAGCAACTTTTTCGTGGTAAAGAAAATTTTTTTCATTTTCACAGCTTAACATTATAAAGTTCTGTGAAACACCTGTAGATAAACTCCTTGAGGGTCTAGTTTCCAAAATTGGGTTGACTTGCGGAGGTTTTCCACTATTTAGAAATATCAGGGGCTCCACAAACGCGACTTGACATCCGCTATCTATTCCATACAACTTTGTGTTCCAAAGGTCAAATTGCGATCCTTCCCTTCCGAGCCCTGCTGTGCACCCAAACACTTGTTTTCCACCACATATGGGGTATCCCTGTACTCAGGAAATATTGCACAACAAACTGTATGGTCCAATTTCTATTGTTATCCTTGCAAAAATGATTAAAAAAAAAGGGGGCTAAAGCAATATTTTTGTGGGAAAAAACACTTAAATTTTCATTTTTTTTTTCTTCTACATTGCTTTAATTCCTGTAAAGCACCCTAAAGGGTAATAAACTTCTTGAATGTTGAGTACTTGAGTACTTTAAAGGGTGCAGTTTTTTAAAATGGTATCACATTTGTATATTTTCTGTCACATAGACCTCTCAAAGTCACTTCAATTGTGATGTTGTCCTTAAAAAAATTGTTTTTGTAAATTTTGTTGGAAAATGAGAAATTGCTGATAAATTTTAACTGTTCTAACTTCCTAACAAAAAAAGACTAATGTTTCAAATATGGTGCATATGTAAATTAAACATATGGTAAATATTATTTAATAATGCTTTTGTGTGATATACAGTTGGCAAAATAAGTATTTGATACATTGTCGATTTTGCAAGTTTTCCCACCTATAAAGAATGGAGAGGTCTATACATTTTATAAGTTCACTTCGACTGTAACAGACAGAAAAAAAAATCCAGAAAATGACATTGGATGATTTTTAAACAATTAATTTGCATTTTATTGCCTGAAATAAGTATTTGATACAATAGAAAAACAAAACTTATTTGGTACCTAAAACTTTATTTGCAATTACAGAGGTCAGATGTTTCCTGTAGTTCTTGACCAAGTTTGCATACACTACAGAGGGATTTTGGCCCACTCCTCCATACAGATCTTCTCCAGGTCTTTCAGGTTTAGGGGCTGTCACTGGGCAACATTGAGTTTCAGCTCCCTCCAAAGATTTTCTATTGGGTTCATGTCTGGAGACTAGGTAGGCCACTCCAGAACCTTGAAATGCTTCATACAGAGCCACTCGTTAGTTGCCCTGGCTGTGTGTTTCAGGTCATTATAATGCTAGAAGATGCAGGCATGACCCATCTTCAATGCTCTTACTGAGGGAAGGAGGTTGTTGGCCAAAATCTTGCATTAAATGACTCCATCCATCCTCCCTTCCATACAATGAAGTCGTTCTGTCCCCTTTGCAGAAAAGCAAACCCAAAGTATGATGTTTTCACCTCTATACTTTACAGTTGGGACAGTGTTCTTAGAGTTGTATTCATCCTTCTTCTTCCTCCAAACATTGCTGGTAGAGTTGATACTGAAAAGGTCTATTTTGGTATCATCTGACCACATGACCTTCTCCCATGCCTCCTCTGAATCATCCATATAGTCATTGGCGAACTTCAAACGGGCCTGAACATATGCTGACATGAGTAGGGGGACCTAACATGCCCTGTAGGACTTTAATCTATAACAGCGTACTGTGTTACTAATGGTAATCTTTGAAACTGTGGTCCCAGGTCTCTTCAGGTCATTGACCAGGTCCTGCCTTGTATATCGGCCTGATTCCTGACCTTTCTCAGAACCATCCTTACGCCACGAGGTGAAATCTTGCATGCAGTATCAGACTAAGTAAGATTGACAGTCATTTTGTGTTTCTTCCATTTTCTAATAATTGTGCCAACAGTTATTGCCTTCTCACCATGCTGCTTGCCTATTGTTTTGTAGCCCATCCCTGCTTTCCGCCGGTCTAAAATTTTGCCCGTGGTATCCTTAGGCCGCTGTTTGGTCTTGGCCATGGTGGAGAGTTTGGATTGTGATTGATTGAGTATGTGGACAGGTTTCTTTTATACAGGTCATGGGCTTCTTAAAAAAATAACAGGTTTGTGAGAGCCAGAATTCTTGCTGATTGGTCGGTGATCAAATACTTATTTCATGTAATAAAATGCAAACTAATTATTTAAAAATCATATAATGTGATTTTCTGGATTTTTTTTTCTGTCTGTCACAGTTGAAGTATACCTAAAATACAAATTACAGATCACTACATTCTTTGTAGGTGGGAAAACTTGCAAAATCAGTAGTGTATGAAATTCTTATTTTTCCTACTGTAACTATCTGGTTTAATGGCATAAAAATTCAATAATTGTGAAATATTCACATTCTCACATTTTGTATATTTTGAGAAATAAAAGCAAATGTATCACTAACATGAAGTACAAAGTGTCATGAAAAAAACAATCTCAGAATCCTTAGGAAATGTTGAAGCGTTCCAGAGTTATTATCTTCTTCTTATTATTATTTATTTTTATAGCACCATTTATTCCATGGCACTTTACATGTGAAAAGGGGTATACATAATAGGGACAAGTACAATAACCATGAGCAATACAATGTATAGACAAGTAAAAGAGGAGAGAGGACTCTGCCCGAGAGGGATCACAGTCTACAAGGGATGGGTGGCTGTTACGAGGGGGACCCGGGGAAGCGTGCCAAGATGGGAAATGGACTGCTTCCGCCGGTCAAGGTCCACTGTGTGGTGTAAGGGACCGCCGCTATGGTGGGTGAAGAGTGAGCAGGTTTCTGCTAGCGATCGTCTGGAATGTCACAGACGATCTATGTACACCGATCTGCCCTAACCCCTGAGGGTTGTATGGCACAGATCTCACGGCTCGGTGTACCTGTTGCACGGGGAAGCACAGAGGTGCCCACGCACGTGTGCCAGTGGAAGTCACGAGAATATGGCACGAGGGTAGCACAGAGGTGCCCACGCACGTGTGCTTTCAATAACCAGGTGAGTCCAATGGAGACTTGAGGAGCTCACCTGGGACAGGAACACGGCCTGTTGACGGGGGTACTGCCGGAGCAGCAAGGCAGGAACACGGCCTGCAAACGAGGTACTGCCGGAGCAGCAAGGGCCAAGCCCACAAGAGACAGTAATGCCTGAGCAGTGGCGTGGCAGCACGCTGCCAGACATCCAAACATAGAAGGACGGTCGCGCGCCGCCATGATGGCAGGGGGAGCTTTTAAGGAGGTGCAGCTCCACCCGAGGGCGGGCGCGAGGCGGAGATGACGGACTTGACCCAATCAGGGTCCACGACGTCCCAGCCTGGCCAGTCAGGATTCACCACGTCACCAGCCTTGTCATCAAGCCGTGTGACGTCAGTGAGCGAATCAGGACCCACCACGCATTGCACATGCTCACCCTCCTGCCTCTGGGAAATAGAGGCGGGATCCTCGGTCTCACAATGTGCAGAGATAACGGGAATCTCACTGCTTCCCTGAGCAGTAAACCTCTGCACATTGCGCAGCCTCGCAGACCTTCGGGGCCGCTGAGCAGGAGAGTCTGCGGCAGGCCAGGAATGGGAGACCGCTTCACTCCTTGTAACAGGAGAACCACTAGGTGTCACCCTTCTGCTGCCTCTCTGAGAAGGCATCTCCTGCACACTGCGCAGTCTGGCAGACCTTCGGCGCTGCTGAGCAGGAGTGCTCGTGGCAGGCAAGGAATGGGAGACTGCCTCAGTCCTTGCCTCAGGAGAGCCACGAGATGTAACATTACCCCCCCGTCTAGGCCCCCCCCTGTCCGTGCTCGAAGGCCGCTATCAAACCCGGGGCGTGGATATGATCCTCCAACTCCCAGGATCTATGCTCCGGACCACGGCCGGCCCACTCCATGAGGTAGTACCTCCTGCCCTGTATGACTTTTGTCTCCACAAGTTTTGCCACCTCAGGGTCGTCGGACGGGGAGTCGGTTTGAGCCGGCAGGGACCCCGAGAATTTATTAAGTCGTACGGGTTTCAGGAGGGACACGTGAAAGGTGTTGGCTATAGCCCAGCGTGGAGGGACCTGGAGTCGATATGCCACTGGGTTTACCTGCTGTAGTACTTTAAACGGACCCAGATACCTAGGGGCGAATTTGGCTGCCTGTACCCGTAGGTTAACATTCTTAAAGGACAGCCATACTAGGTCACCAGGGGCGAAGGATGGGTGCAGGGCGGCGGCGAACATCAGCCGTTGTCACCATCCGGTCTTTGGCCCTTTTAAGAGCCTCTTGGGTGTCATCCCAGATCTCCCGGGCCTTGGTCGCCCAATCCTCCACTCTAGTATCGGGTGACGTAATGGGCATCGGAACCGGGATTCTGGGATGTTGTCCGTTATTGAGTAGGAACGGAGTCTGGCCAGAGGATTAATGGACCGAATTGTTAATGGCAAATTCGGCCCAAGGAAGGAGGTTAGCCCAGTTGTCGTGGTGCGCGGATATAAAATGGCGGAGGTAAGTTACCAAGGTCTGATTAGTCCTCTCCACTAGTCCATTGGTCTCGGGATGGTATGCGGAGGAGATGTTCAGCTCTATCTACAGGAGCTTACAGAGCTCTCTCCAGAAGCGAGACGCGAACTGGGGACCCCGGTCGCTCACCACCTTGTCAGGCATGCCATGCAACCTAAATACATGCCGAATGAACAAGGTGGCGAGAGCACGTGACGTCGGGAGTCGTGGGAGAGGCACCAAGTGGACCATTTTAGAGAAGTGGTCGGTGATGACCCATACGACCCTGTGCCCTGCTGACTTGGGCAGATCTCCCAGGAAGTCCATCCCTACCACTTCCCAGGGACGATCCGGCACTGGCAGTGGGTGAAGAAGACCTGCCGGTCTCTGCCGGGACGGCTTATTCCGAGCACACGACATACAGGCTCCCACATATTCCTGTATGTCCTGGGGTAGTCTCGGCCACCAATAATGCCTGGTCACCAGGTCTCTGGTCCTTTTGACCCCGAAGTGACCCCCGACCTTGGAGGCATGGGCCCACGATAGCACCTCGTTCCGTAGTTCAGGGGGAACGAGGGTTTTGCCAGGTGGCACCTGGTCCAAAGAAGTGGGAGTGACCATCCTCAAGCTGTCCGGGGGTAGTATAAGACGAGGCTCCTCCTCGTCCTCCTCCAACACAACCATACAACGTGACAAGGCATCGGCCCGTACGTTCTTCTCACCGGCCAGGTGGCGGATAATAAAGCGGAACCGGGAGAAGAATAAAGACCAACGGGCCTGCCTTGGGTTCAGGCGTTGTGCTGTCTGGAGGTATGTGAGGTTTTTGTGGTCAGAAAAAACCTCAAATGGATGCTTCGCACCCTCCAGGAGATGCCGCCATTCCTGGAATGCTAGTTTCATCGCCAGTAACTCCCTATCCCCTATGGAGTAGTTCCTCTCGGCCGGAGAAAAGGTCTTGGAGAAAAAGAAACACGGATGTTTCCTTCCTCGTTCGTTTTTCTGGTACAGGACTGCACCTGCACCGACCGAAGAGGCGTCTACCTCCAGTAGGAAGGGTTTGGAGATGTCTGGACGATGAAGGATGGGAGCTCTGGAGAAGTGAGTTTTGAGAGTGTGAAAAGCCTCTACCGTTTCCCGTGTCCATGCTTTGGGATTAGCGCCCTTGCGGGTAAGGGCAATGATGGGTGCTGCCACCGTCGAGAAGTTGGGAATGAACTGGCGATAATAATTGATAAACCCCAAGAATCGCTGGATCGCCTTCAGCGAGCGGGGCTCAGGCCAGTTCATCACTGTCTCCAACTTCCCCGGATCCATTGCTAACCCCTGACTGGACACTATGTACCCCAGGAACGGCAAGGATTCCTGTTCAAAAACGCACTTTTCCAGCTTAGCATATAACGAATGGGTGCGGAGCCTCTTAAGTACTCGGATGACATCCCTCCGATGGGTGGTAAGATCGGGGGAGAAGATAAGAATGTCATCCAGGTATGCAACCACGGAAAGATACAAATCCCGGAAAATGTCATTCACAAAGTCTTGAAATACGGCGGGGGCATTGCAGAGTCCGAAGGGCATTACTAGATACTCGTAGTGACCGTCCCTGGTGTTAAAGGCGGTCTTCCACTCATCGCCCTTTCGGACTCGCACTAGATTATACGCCCCGCGTAGATCCAGCTTTGTGAAGACCTTTGCCCCGCGGAATCGATCAAATAGCTCAGTAATGAGGGGCAAAGGGTATTTGTTCTTGATTGTGATTGCATTTAATCCCCTGTAATCGATACAGGGGCGCAGATCCCCTTCCTTCTTCTGCACAAAAAAGAACCCTGCACCAGCCGGTGAAATAGACTTGCGAATGAACCCCTTCGCCAGGCTGTCCTGAATATATTTGGACATAGCCTCCGTCTCTGGAGCAGAGAGTGGATACACTCTGCCCCTAGGGGGCTCGGAGCCTGGCTTCAGGTCTATTCGGCAATCATATGGCCGGTGGGGAGGAAGAGTATCTGCGGCCCTTTTGGAAAAGACATCCCTGTAGGCCTCATAAGGTGTCGGTAAACCCGGCCCCTCAGTATTCCCTGAGGACCCAACCGACCTAATGGTAGCGGGTGGTTCGGTAGTCACGAGGTGCTCTCTACAGGATCCTGCCCAGGATGAGATCTCCCCTGTTGCCCAGTTGAGTATAGGAGCATGCTGTCTCAACCAGGGAAGACCCAGTAGGATCTCATCCGTCCCCCCTGGAAGCACCAGGAAGGACACCTGCTCATGGTGTCCCGGTGGTACATCCATCCTGAGAGGGATGGTGATCTGGGTGATAGGATCGAGTAGTATGGACCCGTCGACTACCCGGACCCTGAGTGGCTTGGGCAACAGAACCAGGGGAACTGAGTATCGGGTTGCCAGGGAGGTCGAGATGAAATTGCCTTCAGCGCCTGAGTCCAAGCAAGCCAGGGCAGAGAAGAGAGTAGTGCCGAACCGCAACTGGGCGCTGATAGTCAACCTAGAGGGAGAAGTAGCGTCTAGAGTCCCCCCTCTGATAGAAACTAGACGCTGTCTTTTCCCGACGGTTTGGGACATAGGGTAGCTATGTGTCCCCTCTGCCCACAGGAAAAGCAGATGACACAAGACCGAGAACCTGGGGCAGAGGAGACCACCTTGGACACTTCCATTGACTCCACGGAGTCGCCTACAGGACTGGCTGGGGGACCTGTCTGATGGAAGACGGGAGTCAGACGCTTTTTAGGCCGAGAAGACGTGGGTGCTGAAGAGACCTCGAGCCTTCGCTCCGCCTGGCGGATGTCTATGCGAGAGGCAACCTGAATCAAGGACTCTAAAGTGGCAGGCACCTCACGTGTGGCCAGTGCGTCTTCGACAAACCCTGCCAGGCCCTCCCAAAACACAGGGACAAGGACCTTATCCGGCCAGTCCAGCTCTGCGGCCAGTGTCCTAAAGTGTACAGCAAAGTCCCCGACTGAAGCAGACCCTTGCCGAAGTCGTAGGAGGCGCAGCGCGGAATCGTGGGTGACTTGAGGCCCGAGGAACACCATTCTCATGGCCCCAAGATAAGCTGCTAAGTTATTCACCACACGATCTCCGCGCTCCCACAACGGCGTGGACCACTTCAGCGCTCTCCCTGTGAGCAGGGACTGGACGAAGGCTACCTTCGCCTTCTCGGTAGCGTAAAGAGTCGCGGACAGCTCTAAGTAGGTGGTAACCTGGTTTATAAACCCACGGCACTCAGAGCTGTTGCCGCTAAAGCGCTCTGGAAGCGCAAGGCGAGGAGACCTTCCGCCCAATAGCACAGCCTGGGTAGCCGCCTGGGTGGCGACTGTCGTCAGAGTAGTCTTATTGGAGGAAGACTGCTCCACTGCTGCCAATCGTGACTCCAACTGCTGCACATAACGCAGCAACTGCTGCTGCTCTTCAGCCATAGCCAGACCTTTGGCGCGACCGTAATGTTACGAGGGGGACCCGGGGAAGCGTGCCAAGATGGGAAATGGACTGCTTCCGCCGGTCAAGGTCCACTGTGCGGTGTAAGGGACCGCCGCTATGGTGGGTGAAGAGTGAGCGGGTTGCTGCTAGCGATCGTCTGGAATGTCACAGACGATCTATGTACACCGATCTGCCCTAACCCCTGAGGGTTGTATGGCACAGATTTCACGGCTCGGTGTACCTGTTGCACGGGGAAGCACAGAGGTGCCCACGCACGTGTGCCAGTTGAAGTCACGAGAATATGGCACGAGGGTAGCACAGAGGTGCCCACGCACGTGTGCTTTCAATAACCAGGTGAGTCCAATGGAGACTTGAGGAGCTCACCTGGGACAGGAACACGGCCTGTTGACGGGGGTACTGCCGGAGCAGCAAGGCAGGAACACGGCCTGCAAACGAGGTACTGCCGGAGCAGCAAGGGCCAAGCCCACAAGAGACAGTAATGCCTGAGCAGTGGCGTGGCAGCACGCTGCCAGACATCCAAACATAGAAGGACGGTCGCGCGTCGCCATGATGGCAGGGGGAGATTTTAAGGAGGTGCAGCTCCACCCGAGGGCGGGCGCGAGGCGGAGATGACGGACTTGACCCAATCAGGGTCCACGACGTCCCAGCCTGGCCAGTCAGGATTCACCACGTCACCAGCCTTGTCATCAAGCCGTGTGATGTCAGTGAGCGAATCAGGACCCACCACGCATTGCACATGCTCACCCTCCTGCCTCTGGGAAATAGAGGCGGGATCCTCGGTCTCACAATGTGCAGAGATAACGGGAATCTCACTGCTTCCCTGAGCAGTAAACCTCTGCACATTGCGCAGCCTCGCAGACCTTCGGGGCCGCTGAGCAGGAGAGTCTGCGGCAGGCCAGGAATGGGAGACCGCTTCACTCCTTGTAACAGGAGAACCACTAGGTGTCACCCTTCTGCTGCCTCTCTGAGAAGGCATCTCCTGCACACTGCGCAGTCTGGCAGACCTTCAGCGCTGCTGAGCAAGAGTGCTCGTGGCAGGCAAGGAATGGGAGACTGCCTCAGTCCTTGCCTCAGGAGAGCCACAAGATGTAACAGGTGGCGATACAGTAGGTGAGGGTGGAGATGGTCCTGTGGTGCCATGGACGTCTGAGGGTTACTGCAGGTTGTATGCTTGTCAGAAAAGGTGGGTCTTCAGGTTTCTTTTGAAGCTTGTCAAGGTAGGCAAGAGTCTGATATGCTGTGGCAGAGAGTTCCAGAATATGGAGGATGCACGAGAGAAATCTTGATGGCATTGTGGGAAGAGAAGATGTGAGAGGAGTAGAGAAGGAGATCTTGTGAGGATCAAAGGTTACGTGAAGGTACAGTAGGTACCGGGAGACTAGGTCACAGAGGTATGGGGACTGACACTGGTCAAAATTGGAAAATTTGTCCTGGCTGAGAAAGTAAAAACATGCTTGGGGTCAATGGGTTAATTTCATGTAATTTGGATTAGGATGAACTCACTTAATTAAAACTGAAAAGCTTGTAAGTGGCAGGAAATTCTATCAAGGGAGTATACATTTTCAAAATCATCTGGCTTTGTCTTTTAACTATAAAGAAATTATAACGTAGCTATACAGGAAGATATTAAACACAATTTTCCCATTTTTCATGTGCAACAAATTTCCATTATATATGTAGTCTAATAAAATTTGACACTCTTGTGTGAGGAGTAAGGTATTTCCTTAAAGAAAATGTAGAAATGTCATGTGATCTCTTTACATGGACGTCACCTGACAAAATCCGTGATGATGTCAGATGCCTAATTATTTCGGTCGGCTTAACTGGCCATGGTGTTAAATTATATGAATGAGAGTTTTGGCTAGGTGGTACATCAACATCTAAAAGTTTAACAAAATACATACCTAATCCTAATGAAGGGTTTTCTGTGAATATCTCATCATTACACGTTTCCTCACACACGTAAATGCTCGCTATTCCTTAAAAATAAGTTTCTCAGGCTTTTTTCCCCCCTCTTTTCCAAACATCTCTAAACTTTCCATGACCTCTTTTAAAAGCTATCCCAAAATGAATTCAAGCACCTCGGAGCACTTGGCACAGCAAGAAGGTGCGAATGGGTGTAAGGTATTAATAACTGATGCAAACTAAACATTGAAGGCATATAAAGTTAAGTAAAGGGAAGTAGAAAGGTGATTAGTTTAAACTTGTGGAAATAAAACAGGTTAATAGGCTGCCGAAATATCCATGCGCTGCCGTCGTATTCTCAGCTAATGCGCTTTTCTACGGGCGCTAAACACTGCCGACTTGTTTTTAGAAAATGAAAAATTATTTACTTATGACACCATTTCTTGGTTACTAATCAAAGAACTGCACACTGCTATTATTGTCCTGCATATTGTGGTAAAAATAGGATATTGGCACACCCGGCTGAATATGTTATTTGATAGCCGATTGCATTTACAAGCTTTTTAATAATAAATAATAGGCTAACAGGTTTACTAGGTTGACGTAAATATGCTGAGTGTGCATACGCACAATAACTTATTATACTTTCCTCACAGGTGCTGAGTTAATGTTCAGGAAAGTTATTAGTATTTTTAATAATATCTCTGTAAATACACATTGTAATTACAAGCCTGGGAAAGTTACAGAATACATTGCCAGATACATAAGTAAGGGTTTCTTACATGGATCATGGTACTTAAAATAGTTTTGAAAATTATTGGCACAATTAAAAAATAATAACACTGGCAGTTCCTATCTGAAAGGCAAATAGGAGATGATAAACATGTCTTTAGCATAAGGTCGGTTTCACGTCAGGTTTTCTTTTAAATACAAGAAATAAAAACGGATCGGTTTTCATCGGTGCGCTGGATCAGATTGTCATCCATTTTTTTTGTCAGTGTATCAGACATTACAATCAGTGCAATTTTTTCTTGTTTGCAAAAAAATAAATGCCGCTCTTCTCCTCATTAACATGTGTGTGTTTTCATTTTTTTCCCCTTGTACCAATTCGGATATAATTTGGACAAGTTATTTTTTTTGCACGTGTGGACAATTGGTCAGTAGAGATGAGTGAATCCGAACTTTAAAGTTTGGTGTTCGTCCACAGACTTTGCAAAAAAAAATCTGTGTTTGAGTTTGGACTTCGGGTGCTTTACGTGTGCATTGCTGTGCTCAGGTATGCTCAGTGCAAGCCACTTGCAATGATTGAATGGCTCATACTGGGGGTAAAGTCAGATAGTGTATCCTGTTGTGTTTGTCATCCGAGTGGTTGCTGGTGTGGAGCTCCCTCTGGTTGCCAGGAATGGTAATGAAGCTGAGTCTGAATCTGTGACTTAAATATGTGATGCAATTAATTAGGAATTCAGGAAGTGCTATTGCAGATCAGCCTAGTGTATTTAGGAGAGCACTTTCTGCCAGGCGGCCGCCGGTGGTGGATGTTTACTGCTGCTTCTGAAGATGGCTGGGAGTTTTCCCTTCAGTTTCTCCCATTTATTCTGTGCCTGGATCTACTCCAGATAAGTGTACTAGTTTCTTGATGTTTAATTGCTGGAATTTCACTTACGGGTGTGTCTACTTATTCCATTTTGTTCTGTGTTTTTGTTTCTTGTTTGTGAGGATCTGTCTCTCTGCTTTTATGAGCAGGGCAGTCTCTCCAGCAAGAAAGGGAGCTTGCTCCCTGTTCATGTTTGGATTATTTGCACTTTATAATATTATTTGTTCTGTGGTTTTGCTTCTTCCCATTATATCTGCAGTTCTATTTAAAGTGTCTGGCACAAGAGTACCTGATATAGTGGAGAAGAGACCGTGTGGTCTCAGGATTTTTTCTATCAGGAGTTTGGTATTTTTTACATGTTTTTTTGCTGGTCGCAATCAGTTATCTGACCTGTCCTGTTCTATCTAGTAAGTCAGGCCTCACCTTTGCTAATCTATATTTTCTATCTGTGTATTGTGTTTTCTTACATCACTGTTGTTGCATGTTGGGGGCTTTCTATTTCTATTTCTGTGAGGACTGCTCCGAGGCACGTTAGGATTCCTCATTTCTATCTTTGAGGTGTAGCAAATTTCTCCGGCAGTGACGAGGTGTTTAGGTGTGTTAGGAACATCCCACTGCTACTTCTTGTGTTGTCTAATAGATAGGGGATTGCGGTCAGCTTAGTTTCCAACTACTCTTGTGGTTTTGTTTTTTCCTTATTAATGGGATTTTTTTGTGATCATCCACATTTACCAATTCATAACAGTATCCCCTCTCTGCCACAAAATAAAAGAAAAAAAACACCCTCCCTATCTGTCATGGTTATCTCTCTGCTGTAAGAGATTAGTGATAGGTTCTGAGTCTAAGGGGTTCTTTACACGTTGCGACATCGTTATCGATATATCATCAGGGTCACATCGTTAGTGACGCACATCCGGTGCCGGTAACGAGATCACAACGTGTAAATCCTAGGAGCGACGATCACCGATCGCAAAAACGTCAAAAATCGGTGATCGCTCCATTCCATAATGTTGTTACTGCTGCCGGTATGATGTTGTTTGTCATTCCTGCAGCACCACACATCGCTGTGTGTGAAGCCGCAGGAATGACAAACATCTCCTTACCTGCATCCCACCGCCAATGCGGAAGGAAGGAAGTGGGCGGGATGTTATGTTCCGCTCATCTCCACCCCTCCTCTTCTATTGGCCGGCCACTTAGTGACGTCGCGGTGATGTCGCAGTGACGCCAAACACACCTCCCCCTTGAGGGAGGGATTGCTTGGCAGTCACCGCGACGTCGCCGACAAGGTATGTGCGTGTGAAGCTGCCGTAGCGATAATGTTCGCTACGGCAGCTATCACCACCTATCGCATGTGCGATGGGGGCGGGTGCTATCATGCATGACATTGCTAGCAATTTCTAGAGATGTCGCAATGTGTAAAGTACCCCTAAGGTGCTTTACACACTGCGACATCGCTAGCGATCTCGTTAGCGATGTGACACACCAGATCACAGATGCGATCTGCCGAAATCGCACATGTGACCGGCGCTTAAAACGACCTATGTGCGATCAGATCGCATCTGCAATCTGGTGTGTCACATCACTAACGAGATCGCTAGCGATGTCGCAGTGTGTAAAGCACCCTTAAGTCTCGCTTTACCTGGTGTGACACTGCTATTTAAATATGGTTGCCTTTCCTTTAACATAGAGAGGGTTAATGTCAGTTTGCTTTGCAGCAGCCTCAGACTCCTGATCAAGTGTTTAGTTTGGACCACTCCCAGTCCCTTTATATACCCTCCACTACCAGCAGAGGGTGCTGGTTATTCTTGATTCATTTGGATTCAGGTCTTGGAGGAAGAAGGAGTTGCTGGTGTGGCTGCAGTCTTGGTCCTGACAGCAGCAGTTTGTTGCAATGTTTTTCCCATCTGTCTTCCTTCCCTGGTGTGTTGTTTCAGTGCAGCGGTGAGGCTAGCATCCGTCACCTGCCCACACCTTAGCCAGGGACTATTGTAGGGTCATCTCAGGGCTTCAGGTTCCAGCTCTGCGACAGGTGAGGAATTTGTATTTTAAGTGGCTACCAGTGCAGGGTATGGTGGCAGGTAAGTAAGGAGGTGCCCATCTTCCCTCTCATCAGCGCTAGGGCCCACCATTGTTATAGTTTCCCCGATGTACCCCTTGTTTGTCATTGTACTTCCCTGTTTAGTTGTGTTGTTGGCCTTATGCCGAACCTCTCCTAGTTCGAGCATGACACGATCCTGAAAGTGTTTTTTTTATGGCTGGCTGTGAGTAGGCATAGAGATGAACTACCAAATCAGTGACCTCCAAAAAGGTTCAGGTCAAGTTCTTGTCTAGAACAGAACTTTATCTAAAGTCTGTCTGAATCTGCAGAACCTGAACTTTAACGGGTCCACTCATTCCTACTTATCAACATAAAAAAATTGACATGTGAATAGTATAATAGACCAGAATGGGTACATGTTCTATAAATGCAAGAAATATGAATAGAATACGTATGGGAAAATTGGATAACTGAAAGGGGTTTTAGGCCTCATTTGGACAACTGTGTTTTTACAAGATAATTGGAACTATTATCATCACTGTGTCGAATGCAGTTTTATACATTTTTGATTTAATTTCCATTTTTAACATTAGTGTGGTTTTTGTTTTTCTTGTGTAGAATTACAACATTTTCAAGCTTCTCAGCACATTAAACAGTATAGAGGGCAACCAAGTGATATCTATATTTTCAAGGACCCATCCACCTCCGTATGTCTGCCAGTATACCTCTAAGAAAGGTGGGGTTCAGACAAACATATTAGAGATGAAAGTATTTATTCAAGTGGAATTGAATTCTACTAGAATGTTACAAAAATTACTTGTAAAATGCTGGCAGAGTAATAAAAAATAAATACTTATACTCACCACTCACCTCTCCCACCCTTCTGCTCCTGTCACCAACCAGCGAGTCCTTGTCACAAATTCTTATTACTGCCACAAACACTAAATACCATGGTCTCTTCAGGCTAAGTCAGGAATTCTCCCATGAGGAGTTCCGGGATATGCTGCACATCATAAGAAGATTCAACGAGGTCTAAACAGGTGACGATGAGGAATAGAGCAGCTGAAGAGGTGAGCGGTAAGGTGAGTATATGTATTATTTTTATTTTTCACATCTTACATTTATTATGCTCTGGGGTTTTAACAAGACGCCAGAGCATAATACGAAGCATTCAATTTGCCGATAATCCAAGAGAAAAAAGAAAGAGGGGGCACTTACCAAAGGTATAAAACTTCTTTCTTCATTTGTGCTTTATAAAAACATATGTGCAACAAGCAGGTATGCGGGAGGATGCAGAGAGAGTCTGGAACATGGCCATTTTGTGCTTCCCAGCGCTTCTATAGGTCCTCTATCTTCTTTCTCTTGGACTATTTGTATGTATTATTTAGCACTGAGGGTGAGCACGACCACAAGTGACGGTGCAAGCAGTTTTCCCTAAATACTACGGATCTGCGGAAGGTTGTTGCCTGGTTGTGCGGTCCCACTTTATATTGGTGTTTTCTTATGCAATTTGCAGACAACTTAGCTAAAAATTGAAAATCCAAGCAATCTAGGAATTCCAACTTCGTTATATCCGTTCATCTCTAGAGCATGTGCAAAATCATCTATTATTTGTCCTGAAAAAATGAGGATTTTACATCCATATTGTGTAAAGTACCGTATGTTCATTGTTCATATCCATATGTGTCCAGGACGCAGTGAGTCCTGATTGTGGATACATACACTTATACAGAGTCCCATTTGTTAAAACTGTCTTTTTGTGCATAACAACCAATCAGAGATCAGCTTTTATTTTTCCAGACCAGTTTATGAAATGATTGTTATCAGCAACAAGGCAGTTTTATTCTTGGTCAGTTTTGAAAAAGGTTTTCCATAGTACAATGAGATGGAAAACCTCAGCTCTGTGCTGTGGACAATCTCATGTACTGCAGCTCAACTCCCATTAACTTCAATCATCCTATATGTGCAATCTGTGGATGAACACAATGGTCCTGAAGGCAAGGGGGAAGGTTTCTCTGGAGAGTCATGAATAAAGTGATCCATGACTAGTACTTGTCTGGCATCAAGTTGGCAGTTTGAAATCGAGAAGTCTCTATACTGGTCCTGCATGGAGGCTTCCACTTGTTGATGTGTGGCGCCCCTGAGGCTCAGTTGCCACAAGGTATTGCATCTGAATTAAGCTGCAATACTCATCCGGGTAAGAAGAGGTTAAAAACTGGTGTTTTCTAGCTTACATAACACAATAAGTCAGCAGTTATAAAACATCCTGTGCTCATAGTTTACACAACACATCCAGCAAGGGAAATTTGCGATTGCTGGGACAACCACTGGTGAGTCATCAGAAAGGTGGGGGCTGCACTGAGGGAGTAGGAACACACAAACAGTTTCACTTTAGATCAGTCTGTGACACAGAAGAGAGAACAGCTTCATACAGAGAAGAGCAAAGCCTCTGGGGGTATGTCGAATGGCTCCCCCCAAAGGTGCTGACCTGGTACCGGGAAGACTGAGAGAGAAGCAGGAGACTACTGGGTGGAGCTGTGAGACAGAGGAGTAACACAGTAGCCAGAGGGTGAGCATCAACAGCCCCTTTTGGATTGGTGCCACACAGGGTGTAGAAGCCCTAGGGTAGAACATAGTTCATGTTGGAGTACCAGAATCTGCAGGGAACGGGGATTTCATGTCCCATTGTCCACCACCAAAAGTCCCGGGGCACCAGTAGCATATAGAGACAGGAGCCACGGCCATGGTCGGGTGCATAACAAGTTTTGCGCTGCCTGCGAACGGGATGGCAACTAAAGCCAAGGCCACTGGGGTCTCCAAGTAGCTCCACGTCATGCGGATCCACACTACACGGCTCAAGGAGGAAGCTCTCACATGCTTCACAACACCGTTGGTGACCTCTAATTCATCCAAGATCGGCTGGGGACCATCACGGCGATTACCAGCACTCTGAGGGTGCAGCACGCGAACTGTGAGTAAAATACCTGGAACCACAGCCCCTGTGTGAGACTCTAATTTGCCGGCGCCACCGCCTCACGCTTTGGCGCCAACAGCCCTTCACCTGTCACCACAATCCTCCTTGTGGCTCGCTCCACCTGTGGGGAGCTGGACTATCTGAGCTGTGTTGCCATCAGCCTCGGAGGAGAGCAACATCTTGCAGCGGCAGCTAATCCCTGGCCGCGCACCACGGGTGGCGCTGCAAAGCAAAACCCCCATCCCCCTTGCACCCTCTTTTATGTGACCGTGATGAGTAGCCCTGCAGGTCTCATGGGGCGCTACATTTAGTGCTGAAAGCAGGGTCGCGAGCCTCTAACAACGGGTACTGTGCACCTTCATGGACTGTACATTCATGGACTGTGTCAAACGTCTATTGAGAACCGAGACCCGCCATTAACCATTCGGCGCGGGAAAAGAAGGGGCGTGTCATCGTGGGCGGAACCCAAAAAGACTACAAAAGCATGGGTGGAGCCTAGAAAGAGCGCCAAAGAGAGCCCCATTACTAGAGACTTACTGGAAACAAGGACTTGTCATTAAGCTGCCCCCGTTGCTGATGCTGCAGCACCATCACTAGCTCCAGTGGTGCCATTTGTATTGCCATACCTTCAGCGAGCATCATGCCATACTTTTTGGGGGCATTATGGTTGCCGTAGAACTCCGGGGAAGTGTGTATTCGGAGTGACTTTACCAATGGACTGGACTCTTGATCTGTGGTCACTGTAGAAAAACACTGGACACTATACTGGAGGGTGTTGCATAGTGTACAGAACCAGGGGGGCTGGGACCGGTCCTTTGGTACCACCAGCAATGGTTCAGATAGAAGCGTGAAAGTAAATATGTTGTAGATACTTAAATAATGCTACAGTATAATGTGCAGATTGTTTATTTTTTCTTTTCCTTTCTTCTCTCTCTCTTTTCTCTCTTTCCTTTCAAGTAAGTGATATTGCCTCCCATAAAGGGAAGAATGTTCATATTTTCCTATGCATAACAAAACTTTTTGGTGTACTAATTTTGTTTTTTTGCTGTGGCAAGTGCCATCTTTTTTGCACTCATATGCTGGGGTAGTAGTGTGCGGGTCTCTAATGCTAATAAGATGAATAGGCTTATCAAGAAGGCAAGCTCCGCTGTTGACTGCAATCTTGACTCTTTTGAGGAGGTAGTGGAGAGAAGAACTCTGAAAAAGTGTATGGCGATTATGAATAATAATGCACATCCATTATATGAGCTATTCATGAGACAGAAGAGCACCTTCAGTAACTGGCTAATCCTTCCAAGGTGTAAGAAGGAAAAATATAGGACATCATTTGTGCCAACTGCTATGGGAATGTACAACAATAACATTAGGGTTAATCATCAAGGTGAATGTTTACTTCTTTATTTCTTCTATTTTTCGGTTTACTCACTATGTATGACCTAATCTAATGTATAATGTTCTTCTGTCAACTCTACTGTCTTGTCAATTAAGTAATTCATGTTAGTATTTAAGTTGTGCTGCTGTGATACCATAATTTCCCACGAGATCAATAAAGTGTATCGTATCGTATCGTATTGTATGCATAACAAAAGGTTTTGGTGTACTAATTTTGTTTTGTTGCAGCCCGGGAGTGCTGTGATTTGCTGTGGGGGAATGTGGCACCCTTGAGGCTCAGTCGCCACAGGATATTGCATCTGATTTAAGCTGCAATACTCATCCGGGTAAGAACCCCCATCCCTTTGCACCCTCTTTTATGTTGCCAACGGGGCCATGGAGCCGGGTCAGGCCATTCACAGCAACCCCAAATACCACTAGCCCGGTGATGAGTAGCCCTGCAAGTCCCGTGGGACGCTACAGATGTCCACCCCAGATGAGCTATAGACGTGATGAAGCAGATGTCAATATGACGCCTGCTGCCACATTCATTATAAAAGAGTAACATGCTATGCTTTCAAGAAAAAGCAATCAGCTGACCAGTCTGGTGCCCAACAAAACACCCACTGTAGTGATATAAGTTGATTCACGTAGAAGTCAGCACTCCTATATATCATAAAAAATTACGTTATTGTTCAGATTAAAAACATGAGTGGCAATGAGCATCAACAAAAATAATTAATAATCTATACAGTATAACAATAGTAGAGAATGGACACATTTTGTATTTAGGCATCCAAACAACCAGTATCATCAGCAAGCTGTGTAAATGCCTCATTCTCATATATCTCATTTTATTCTGTACCACTATTCCTCTCCCTCCATACGCTTTCTTTATTAAAATTGATTTATTTCCTTTTAAATTATTTAAAGCTATTTTTCCATTCTTAGTCAAGTTATGTGTAAACTGTTTGCTACAGTTGTTCTGTTCTTTTTTCTGCTATAACCGCATCTTGGAATGATTGCAACAAACTGCACTCAACTGTTGGATCAAATGTAGTGTTGAGTGAACACGCTCACCACCACTGCTCGCCAAATAACCATGGCCCTTCCCAACTTGATAATACCAGTACCCAGCTGTCTTCTTTACCTTGGCTGGCTATAAAACATACAGTGGAGCACATGATGCTTTTTAAATAATTTATTTAAATAATGTAAAAAACAGGGTGGGTTCCCCTCTGTTTTTGATAACCAGCCAAGGTAAAACAGACAGCTGAGGCTTGAAGCCCGCAGTTGTCTGCTTTACCTGCGCTGGTTATCAAAAATAGATGGAGCCCAAGTCTCTTTTTATTTATTTATTATCCACTATCCACATTTGTTTGTAGGGCAATTGGCCCAATTTTGCATCTTTTTGCAGCCCATTAGCCCTTACCATTTTACAGCCATTTTACAACACAGAGGTTCAGGTCTCCATTCACTTATATGAGGTTCGTAGTCCAGGGTCAAGTTTGGGTCCTGAACTATACTTCTATAAGTCCGTCCATATCCGGCAAACTCAAACATCCACAGGTCCGTTCATCTCTAATATTATCATGTGAGGCAAGGTTCACAATGAAAATTAAGTATTCAGCAAAGGGTATAAAGCACTAATATATATTATAGGGTATTCTATGCTTGTATTGGGAAGACTTATAATAGCGGATAATGAAAACAAATTATCTGCTCCTTGTACTCCTATTTCATTAAGTTTGTAAATCACTTAAACCTCTTAAAACCTCATAAATCCATTTTATTATTCACTTGGTATATTTGTTACATTGCTGCTTGCACAATGTAGAGCACAATCTCAATAAAGGAAGACATATAGGAATTGTAAATGTTTTACTGTTCTGCAAGTGTCCATTACTATAATGCCCTACTGTCTGCAGAACTTCAAATGAATCAGTATCTTTGACCTGGCCTTTGAAGTTCTGAAGACATTATAGCCTGTGATAAAAGAAAGATTATTTATAACCTCCTTGGTTTATGTTTTTCCACTGACCCAGCAGGCTCTCCAAGGTTTGGGGATATTATTTCAAGAGCTGTTAAATCTTTGTGATGGTTTGGCCGCCCCCCTAAGGTGCTTTCGACTTTCTAAGATTCTGTTATATATGACAAGCATTCACGTGAAAGTATTCAAGAAGCTGACAGCTTCAAGTGTCCTGTATTTGTAACTCCGAGTGGCATTAAATGTAAAGAAAACAAAACTGGAAAATTAGCCTAGTTCCAACATATTCCTTTCTGTCTTTTCACAGTATCTGAAATGTTGATAGTGCCTCATTCACAAGATTCCTGAATGAGTGAGGGGATGAAAAGGACCATCTGTCTTCCGGAAATCCTTTAGGTGACACATTCGACTGCTGCTCAAACAGTAGGAGCTAGAGCCAGTGTATGCAGTGATAATAGACAACTATGCGGTGACTCTCAACAGATGAAATATGGATGTCGAAATGTACAGAAAAGACAATAATCAACATTGTATTGTACACAGCTGCAACACATGAAGTAACACACAATGGCAATACCAAATTTATATTTCTGTTACTGGAGGAAATAAAGATTGGTTATCCTCATTTTCTCTCATTTTATAGAAAAGCATTTTTTTGTTTTTATGCTTTTTATTTTTTTTTGCTATTTAAAGGAGTTGGACAACCCACTCTCATTCACCATGTTTGCGCCTGTTGAAATAAAAAAAGCTTATATTCACCTCCGCTGTTACCACCAAACTCCCAGGGCTCACGTAACAGTATTACGTCATGCAAGCCCTGCACCTATCAGCACTGGCTTCACTCTCCTCAGCCAGGGCAATGCCTTTCCAGCGGTGTTGTCACTCTCTCTACCAGGGCTCACATTAGATTGTGATTGTCACACGAGCCCTGCATCCAATCACCGCCAGATTCACTGTTCCCTCCTTCAGACAAATTAAACATCAAGAGGAAGTCAGAACTACTGTTGTTCACCTACTCTTGATGATTGATATGTCTGAAGGAGGGTACAGAGAAGTCAGTGAAGCTGGTGGTGATCAGATGTTGGGCTGGTATGACCTCACAACCTAACATGAGCTCTGGAAGAGCGCGTGTCAACACCACTGGAACGCCATTGGGTGGGGAGAGTGAAGCCAGTGCTGCTTGAACGCAAAGATGGCATGACATCACAAGCTGATGTGAGCCCCAGGAGAGATATTGCCGATACCGCTAGAACAGTGTCACAACAGGATATGAATACAATTATTTTTATTGTAACGGGAGCAAAGAATGTGAATGAGAAGAGCAATAACTTTTATTTTACCATCAACAGAGCCATATGAGGGCTTGTTACTTGTAGTATGAATAGTTTTATGTGACACCAGTTATTTATCTTTATAATGTATGAATAACAGGAAAAAATTGATTGTGGTATAATGGTGAACAAACAAAGCAATTTTGCATTTCACTGTGCAGTAAAAATGACCTAGCACCATGATTCTCCAGTAAAGATGAGTGTTGAAGTTCGGTTTTGCAGGTTCAGTGGGAGTTTGGATAAAGTTCGGTTTGGGACCCGAACGTGACCTCAACTCCAATGGAAGTCACTAAATATGCAGTTTGTGTATCTGCCAACATGCAGCCAGAAATAAATAGAACACTTCAGGGGGAAGAAGGGAGTATTTTTTCCAATTTTTATTTTTGTGCACACTACATCCGATAACGCTGTTACCCCCAGTGCGAGCTGTTCAATCATTACAAGCGGTTCGCATTGGGCTGAGTGATATGATTCCTGGCATTATGAAGAACAGTCAATTAGAAGCGGCTTCTCCTACCTTGTACTGGACACGTTAAGTAGACATTCTCATAAGAAAGCAAAATAACAGCAGGGGGCACCATACATGTAACCATAATATCTACCATGTTTCCCCAAAAATAAGACAGTGTCTTATAATGTATTTTGCCCCAAATAGACCTTATTTTCGAGGTAGGAGTTATTTTTGACAAAACATGGCAAAGTTTAACCCCAAAAGAAAGCAGACCCCCCCCCCCCCCAGGAGAATCGTACTTACCAGACCCCGGACATCGGCGTCGCTGTCAGGTTCCCCTGCGTTCCACAGCATTAGCTCCCATTGCTGGCCTGGAAACAGTATCATTCGCGCAGACTTAGTGAGAGTGGAGTGATACTGCGACTCGGTGTGTGTGGGTGTGGGTGTGTGTGTGTGAGAGCAGAATGTTACTGTGATTTTATGTGTGTGTCTGAAAGCAGAGTGATACTGGGACCTAATGTGTATATGAGAACGTAGGGATACTGAAACCCAGTGTGTGTGTGTGTGTGTGTGTGTGTGTGTGTGTGTGTGTGTTTGTGTGTTTGTGTGTGTGTGTGTACGGAGAGATACTGGACCCGATGTGTGAGCGGAATGGCAACGGATCTGACAACAACTGCTATATCCTGTAACTTTTTTAGTTGCCTGGACACTTCTTAATTGAACCTCAACTAGTGTTTATTTTTGGAGTAGGGCTTATATTTTAAGTATACATCAAAAAGGCCGAAAATTCCTCCTTGGGCTTATTTTTGGATAGGTCTTATTATTGGAGAAAGACAATATATAGGTCAAAAGCTTGTTATGTTTTAGAAGCAGTTTAACTATACTCAGCATTGTATCCCTTGCCTGATCTCTTGGTAACAAGATTTGGCAGGGGCACCGGAGTACACTACAGTACTGAAGAGAGTCACTGGTCCAGAAAGTGAGCATTGTTTTTTGTGTTTTTCACCTCCACCATTAAGACGAAGATGCCCATTAAGCAGCAAGTGTTAATATTATTATATTTACTTTTTAATATGACCTCTTGACTGAAGATGCCAATTGGTGCAGCATCCATTGACATGATAAATATATATTATTGCCTAGAAAAGTGACTTTTGCGGATGGCTACTATATTATAATAAAACATTCTCATAGCTTGACCTTTCTGTCAGACTACTTTTGATGGGTCAGTCTGACGGGAATGTTAGACGGCTTGTTTTGCTAACTTTCTATCTTACATACTCTCCTCAATATCCACCCTACCGAGAATGGAATGAAAGTTCAATGTACACAAATTCAAATTTACAACTTGCAAGTAAAATTAAATATGAAGCTAATCTGCTCAAGTTTCTGTCTGAATTTGGATTTATTTTTTTCAGTAATGAAAATATATATTTTTTTTTTAGAAGGAACATGATCAGTGGACTAATGCACTGCAAAAGCAGAGCTGAATTTGTCTCTCCTACACCTGAGACAAATATTTAATTCTTTGTCCTACTCTAGTATCTAGGTATTCCGACCAAGATATGTATGTGTCCCTCTGGTAACCACAGCTACATCCTAATGAAAATCTAATTAGATAAAGAGAGCTGGAAGTGCAGCCATATTAGTTATCACTACTGAATTATCAAAGCTTATTTTTATTTATTTTTATATCACAATTTTCCCTCCATTTGGAGTATGCATCAGTAAACTTTCCACCATGTATCATGAAAAGCAACCAGTTTATCCACTGAGATAGACCATCCTTGGTCTCCATTTTCCCATCTTTGTCCAATGCAATATCCTGCTGTAGTAATTTCAACAAAGGATCGAGCATGTACGTAGAGGGTCGTCTTATGCTGCCATTGCAATGGGATAGAAAACGTGTGTTATGGCTGTTTTTTGTGTAAGGAGCTATCATGCAGAGTTCAACGACTCTATAGTTGACGGTATGTATGAAGCACACGAGAGAGCAGGGTGCTCATGTAACGAGGACCGACCACCAGGATTTTCATATATAAACTAAAACCAGTGCTATACTGGCACTAGGATGCCGATTTCAAAAATACCTTCAGTTGTGAGATCGGATGTATACTTTCCGAAATATAGGCAAGTAAAGTTTGTGAAATGCACTGTTATTGGATTGGAGGTGCAACCGAATATCTAATAGCCGGGTTGAATTTTGATAGTTATTCCCACCCCTATCTGCCTGCCTATCCTTCCTCCCTCCTGTGCTTCCTCCCTCCTTCCACAGGCAGGCAGACAATGGTGGGAATAAATAGCAAAAGCCAACCGACCTATTAGATATTCAGTTGCACCAATCATCAAATAACAGTGCATTTCCCAAACTTTACTTGCCTATATTTCAGAAAGTATACATCAAATCTCACAACTAAAGGTACGTTTAGAATCAGCATGATAGTGTCAGTATAGCACTGGCTTTAGTTTATATATGAAAATCCTAGTGGTTGGTTCTCTTTAAGTGTAGTTTTCCCTTCTACAGCACACATCAGGTGCCTTGAGCTTCAGAAATATGCATCATGACAGCTTAGAACATGAGGAGGCATTTGAATGCAGATACTTTACATTTACAATATCAGAGCTATTCAAGGATTTTTTGGGAAAATCACTGGATCCTGGGACAACCGATAACTTTCATTACTGTTCTATACACTACACGATGGTTTCTTATGCTTATAGACAATAGAGTTGGCAATGAGTTTAAGCAAACATTTCTAAATGATATAATCCATGTAAAATATATTTAGTATCTTTCTCCTGCAATTACATTTTATACTTCCTACGGTATTATTTCTCCGTGCTATAGTGCACATATGTGAGTGGTTTGAGAAAAGATCACTCAACTTTAAACACAGTTTATCTAACACCACACATTTAACTGATGTGTTTATAAAGTCCCAAATGTTCAATGGGAATTTACATTAGTAGCTCTTTCACAGGATCCTATTAGCCCTCAGAAATAAAAAGGTAATGTTAGAAGAACAATGCCGATTACTGAATTTCATTCACTCTTTCAATTGTTTTTCTCTACATATATGATTTTTATAAGAATCACTCAAATACCAAGAAGTATGATCTGCAATTGTTTGCTAACCTGGCATTGACATACATAGGTCATGCGGCGACTTTAAACCGGGCTATAGGCCAGACACTGATCTGCAGGAGAATCTACCTCCAGGGCTTATTTTAAATAAAAGGAGACATTAAAATAATCTCTGGAGGCAGATTCTCTTGCAGGTCAGTGTCCGGCCCATAGCCTGGGACAGCTCATTTACATATAAGAAAAACATGGATTTCACTGGAATAAGACATCAGATTGCCGATATCATGATACCAAATTTATTTAGCTTCCTATGACCTACATGCCCATATAGAAGTCTTAGGAGGGTTGCTCATAGTGACAGATTCCCTTTAAAGGGATTGTCCACTACAAGGATAACCCCTTCAGATTCCATATGTTTCCCATGGGTAAAATAATAAAGCCTATATTCACCTTACGTTTGGCTGATATAGGTAAGAGACCTGAATAACTAGCAATGCTTCTCTAGGATTAGACCACGTTGCTCAGGCACCTTCAATAGGTTCAAAGGCACTTCTGGGTTTTGGCGTATTGGCCCTTTAACATCAATACCACAACTAGTATGTAGGCTACATGCAATTATGATAGAAACATCAATAGACAACCAGTAATATACAACCTGGACAAAGCACGCTTGTTGCGAAACGTGCGTCAGTGTGAGGGGACGACGCACCGCTCTCGGCATTGGACTTGCTGCCTTTTAGTAATATTACCTGTGATTTAAATGATTACCTTTTCATATATTTTTTACATATGTGGATACTTGGTATTTGTTATACATAACTTTACAACAGGTAGTGTATTTCCTCTGCCACATACAGTTGGTTTAGACCGTATCTAATTGTACATTTAAGGTTATAAGCTGATAATTCATGATTGTGGTTGCTGGTTCCCCATATCAATACCATCCGTCATTTGGGGTGGTCTATTCGGGGTTTATGTACTGTAAATGAAATATTAATTATTAATAAAGAATGATTCATATTTTTTAGTATCTGGCTTGCTGGTTATCTATTGGTGTTTGTATTGGCCCTTTAAGAATAAATGTACTCCTAAGTAGAGATGAGCGAACCGGTCCCGGTTCGGCTCGAGGCGGTTCGCCGAACGGGGGGTCTGGCTCGAGTTCGGCTCGTCGAACGTTCGACGAACCGAACTCGAGCCCATAGGAAACAATGGCAGGCAATCACAAACACAGTAAAACACCTAGAAAACACCCTCAAAGGTGTCCAAAAGGTGACAAACAACTCACAACACAACACAAACACATGGGAAAGTGACAAGGACATGTACTCATGCGAAAACAAAACAGCTGGACAAGGAAAAAGAGGAGGACACACAGATATAGGCATGGCACGCCCTTCTAAAGTCATGTAAAACACCGCAAGGTGACTCCAAGCGGAGTCTCCCTTTTTTCCAAAAATTGGGCCCCACACACCCACCCCTTCAGTGGCAGCAGTTGTGCCCCAGTTGTACACTTCACAGCTAGATTTGCATCAAGCACATTCAAAAATACGCCATTCTTATCCGTCCCCAGGATGACACCGGGGTAGGTAGCAAAGTCTTTCCTGATCCCAGCTCTGTTCATCTTGGCTTCTTTTAAAAACACAGCAAGCAAGGGTTACTCCAAGCGGAGTCTCCCTTTTTTCCAAAAATTGGGCCACACAGACACCCACCCCATCAGTGGCAGCACTTGGGCCCTAGTTGCAAACAGGATGTTTTGATTTGCATCAAGCACATTCAAAAATACGCTATTCTTAGCCGTCCCCAGGATGACACCGGGGTAGGTAGCAAAGTCTTTCCTGATCCCAGCTCTGTTCATCTTGGCTTCTTTTAAAAACACAGCAAGCAAGGGTTACTCCAAGCGGAGTCTCCCTTTTTTCCAAAAATTGGGCCACACAGACACCCACCCCATCAGTGGCAGCACTTGGGCCCTAGTTGCAAACAGGATGTTTTGATTTGCATCAAGCACATTCAAAAATACGCTATTCTTAGCCGTCCCCAGGATGACACCGGGGTAGGTAGCAAAGTCTTTGCTGACCCATGACTTGTTCATCTTGGCTTCTTTTAAAAACAATCTAAGCAAGGGTTACTCCAAGCGGAGTCTCCCTTTTTTCCAAAAATTGGGCCACACAGACACCCACCCCATCAGTGGCAGCACTTGGGCCCTAGTTGCAAACAGGATGTTTTGATTTGCATCAAGCACATTCAAAAATACGCTATTCTTAGCCGTCCCCAGGATGACACCGGGGTAGGTAGCAAAGTCTTTCCTGATCCCAGCTCTGTTCATCTTGGCTTCTTTTAAAAACACAGCAAGCAAGGGTTACTCCAAGCGGAGTCTCCCTTTTTTCCAAAAATTGGGCCACACAGACACCCACCCCATCAGTGGCAGCACTTGGGCCCTAGTTGCAAACAGGATGTTTTGATTTGCATCAAGCACATTCAAAAATACGCTATTCTTAGCCGTCCCCAGGATGACACCGGGGTAGGTAGCAAAGTCTTTCCTGATCCCAGCTCTGTTCATCTTGGCTTCTTTTAAAAACACAGCAAGCAAGGGTTACTCCAAGCGGAGTCTCCCTTTTTTCCAAAAATTGGGCCACACAGACACCCACCCCATCAGTGGCAGCACTTGGGCCCTAGTTGCAAACAGGATGTTTTGATTTGCATCAAGCACATTCAAAAATACGCTATTCTTATCCGTCCCCAGGATGACACCGGGGTAGGTAGCAAAGTCTTTCCTGATCCCAGCTCTGTTCATCTTGGCTTCTTTTAAAAACACAGCAAGCAAGGGTTACTCCAAGCGGAGTCTCCCTTTTTTCCAAAAATTGGGCCACACAGACACCCACCCCATCAGTGGCAGCACTTGGGCCCTAGTTGCAAACAGGATGTTTTGATTTGCATCAAGCACATTCCAAATCCACAAGCATTTACTCTCCCCAGGATGACACAGGGGTAGTAAATTCCTTCTGGATCCATGACTTGTTCATTTTGATGAACGTCAGTCTGTCCACATTGTCACTGGACAGACGCGTGCGCTTATCTGTCAGCACACACCCAGCAGCACTGAATACACGTTCAGAGACAACGCTGGCAGCTGGACACGACAAAATCTCCAAGGCGTAAGTTGCGAGCTCTGGCCATTTTTGTAGGTTTGAAGCCCAAAAGGAGCAAGGCTCCAGTTGCACAGTCATGGCATCGATGTTCATTTGGAGATACTCCTGTATCATCCTCTCCAGCCGTTGACTATGTGTCAGACTTGTTGTCTCTGGTGGCCTTGCAAAAGAGGGTCTAAAAAAATTATGAAAAGATTCCATAAAATTGCTGTTACCGGCACCAGAAAAGGTCCTACTGGTACGGGTAGACTGTTGAAGATGACGAGACCGTCCCATGTTTGTCAAGTTACAACTGGGAGATTCACTCCCTGCACCTGCACGGTTGTTTGGTGGAAAAGCCGAGCTAAGATCTAGTAACAGCTTCTGCTGATACTCCTGCATACGTGCGTCCCTTTCTATGGCTGGAATTATGTCACAAAATTTGGACTTGTACCGGGGATCTAATAGTGTGGCAATCCAGTAGTCATCATCACTTCTAATTTTGACAATACGACTGTCATGTTGGAGGTAGTGCAACAAAAAGGCACTCATGTGTCTTGCGCAGCCATGCGGACCAAGTCCATGCTGTGTTTGTGGCATAGAGGTGCTACCCGTTCTTTCTTCCTCTGACATCTGACCCCAACCTCTTTCAACTGAAATTTGACCAAGGTCTCCCTCATCCGCTGAGTCTTCCATGTCCATGGACAGTTCGTCCTCCATTTCTTCATGTTCTCCTGCACCTTGCTCAACATTTCGCCTGCTACTATGCGCCCTTGTCGATCCCTGTCCCCCATGGTCCCATGCCTGCTGCGTTGGTGATGATGAACGTCTGGACCTTCGTGATGTTGTTGTCCCTTGCGCATATGAATCCTCCTGTAGTTCCTCCCCTTCATGTTGTCCCACCCCCTGACTCCGAATAGTGTTTAGCGTGTGCTCCAGCATGTAAATGACTGGAATCGTCATGCTGATAATGGCATTGTCAGAGCTAAACATATTCGTCGCCATGTCGAAACTGTGCAGAAGGGTGCATAGGTCCTTGATCTGAGACCACTCCATCAGGGTGATCTGCCCCACCTCTGCATCTCGTTGGCCCAGGCTATACGTCATGACGTATTGCACCAGGGCTCTGCGGTGCTGCCACAGTCGCTGTAACATGTGGAGAGTTGAATTCCAGCGTGTCGCCACATCGCATTTCAGGCGATGAACCGGCAGGCCGAAAGACTTCTGGAGCGATGCAAGTCGCTCTGCTGCGGCGCTTGAACGGCGGAAGTGAGCTGACAGTTTTCGTGCCCTGTTCAGAAGGCCATCTAGGCCGGGATAGTGTGTTAAAAATTGCTGCACGACAAGGTTCAACACGTGAGCCATACAAGGTACGTGTGTCACCTTGCCCAGGCGAAGTGCCGCACCCAGGTTTGCAGCATTGTCGCACACGGCCTTACCAGGCTGCAGTTTGAGTGGAGACAACCATTTATTAAACTCGGACCGCAAAGCTGACCACAACTCCTCAGCTGTGTGACTCTTATTACCAAGACATGTCAAGCTAAAGACCGCCTGATGCCGTTGCGCTCTGCTGCCAGCATAGTAATGAGGGGTGCGTGATTCCTTCTGCGCAGTGAGAACGCTGGTGGCCTGACCAGGCAGGCTTGGGGCGGAGGTGGAGGACCCAGATGAGGTGGAGGATGCAGAAGCAGTGGCGGAACTTGGACAGACAGAGGATTGACACACAAGTCGTGGGGACGGCAAGACTTGTGCAGCAGACCCTTCACCATCTATCACCATAGTTACCCAGTGCCCAGTCAGCGACATGTAACGTCCCTGTCCATGCTTACTGGTCCAAGTATCGGTGGTGAAATGCACCCGTTCACACACAGAGTTTCTCAAGGAAGCGGTGATGTTGTGTGCGACATGCTGGTGTAGCGCGGGCACACCTTTCTTAGAGAAGTAGTGGCGACTAGGCATCTGGTACTGGGGCACAGCGACAGACATAAGGTCTCTAAAATCCTGTGTGTCCACTAGACGGAAAGGCAGCATTTCGGTAGCCAACAGCTTACAGAGGGATAGAGTCAACCTCTTAGCTTTGTCATGGGTCGGAGGAAGTGGCCTTTTATTTGACCACATCTGAGGGACAGAGATCTGGCTGCTGTGTGTAGACGGTGTTGAGTAGGGTGTCCCTTGAAAAATGCAGGTTTGTGAGGAAAGTGCAGGCGGAGACATGATGTTGCCTTCATCCAACGTTGGTGCTATCGATGTCTGAGAGAGCTGTACACACTCACTTGTTTCCCCTTCCAAACCAACTGACGACCTTACAAGCAAACTGCCTGTTGCGGTTACAGTGGTGGAAGTTTTGCGTGGAAAAACAGGTGTGGCAGCTGTCCCCACAGTCCTAGAAGATGAAGAGCGCGCGGATGCAGTGGAAGGGGCGGGCGGTGGATGGTTCGCTCCACTAGGCCGCATTGCAGCACGGTGAGCTTCCCACCGGGACTTATGATATTTAGTCATGTGACGATTCATGGAAGAAGTTGTCAAACTGCTGAGGTTTTGACCTCTACTAACAGAATCATGACAAATGTTACATATCACATGAGTTGGGCGATCTTTTTCGATGTGAAAAAAGGACCAGGCTAGGCAAGGCTTAGAGGCCATGCGACCTGTTGATCCACCCCGAATAATGCTCATAGGCAGAGTGGTGGCTGAGGATGCAGTTGTAGACGTGCTACCAGTGCTCCGACTCTGTCCAGGAAGGCGCAAGGTAACTTCGTCGTCGGTTGCATCCTCCTCCACCGCCTCTGTTGACCTCCTCGAGTGCCTGACTGGGGGTTGACAGTAGGTGGGATCTAGAACGTCATCATCAATTGTTGTGTTTGCACTCCCCTCCCCCTCAGACCGAGCCTCTTCTTGCCCTGACGGAATATTTAAGTTGTCATCCCAATCGGGTATCTGCGTCTCATCTTCATCAGTATGTTCCTCATTGTCTATAACCACAGGTGTTACAGTTTGTGACAAAGGGTCAACATTATGCTCAGAAACTTGGTCCTCACGGCCTGAATCTGAGTCACAAAGGTTCTGGGCATCACTGCAGACCATTTCCTGTTCTGTACTCACTGTAGCTTGGGAGCAGACCTCTGATTCCCAGGCTATAGTGTGACTGAACAGCTCTGCAGACTCAGCCATCTCAGTTCCACCATACTGTGCAGGGCTGATGGAGACTTCAGAGCTGGGAGAAAGCAAGTTTGATTGGGATGACAACTCAGAGGACTGGTGTTTTTTGGATGCGGTACTTGAAGTGGCAGAGAGGGCACTTGTTGGACCACTTGAGATCCATTCAAGCATTTTCCTTTTTTGCCCATCATCTACCTTTGTTCCTGTTGTTCGTGTCCGTAACAAAGGGAGCACATTGGATTGTCCACGGTAAGTAGTAGACATCTTACTTTTGCTGGTAGATGGTCTATCTTCAGCAGATGATAATGGAGCTTTGCCACCTTCCCCACGGACAAAACCTTTTTTGCCTTTTCCACCACGCCTCTTCCCCTTTCCACCAGCATCTGTCATTTTGCCACTCATGTTGATTGCGACAAGATTGTGGACTGAAAATGTGGTAGTAAAAATTGAGAGGTGGTGAAGATTGCAGTGGTGGTCTAGCTTTATTAACAGCAGAATAATAAAGAATAAATATCCCTGACAATGCAACTTAGTTATAATTAGTTGGAGTGTGCAACGCAGGCAGACGTGCTGCAAATGTCTTTGCACTAGTGGGACTATAGCAAAGTCCAATAGCCACGTATAGGATGCCACTAGGTACACTGAGTGTTTGCTAGTATAATGGCTTGGTTAGAATGAGTTGTAGTGTGCAACGCAGGCAGACGCGCTCTGCAAATGTCTTTGAACTAGTGGGACTATAGCAAAGTCCAATAGCCACGTATAGGATGCCACTAGGTACACTGAGTGTTTGCTAGTATAATGGCTTGGTTAGAATGAGTTGTAGTGTGCAACGCAGGCAGACGCGCTCTGCAAATGTCTTTGCACTAGTGGGACTATAGCAAAGTCCAATAGCCACGTATAGGATGCCACTAGGTACACTGAGTGTTTGCTAGTATAATGGCTTGGTTAGAATGAGTTGTAGTGTGCAACGCAGGCAGACGCGCTCTGCAAATGTCTTTGCACTAGTGGGACTATAGCAAAGTCCAATAGCCACGTATAGGATGCCACTAGGTACACTGAGTGTTTGCTAGTATAATGGCTTGGTTAGAATGAGTTGTAGTGTGCAACGCAGGCAGACGCGCTCTGCAAATGTCTTTGCACTAGTGGGACTATAGCAAAGTCCAATAGCCACGTATAGGATGCCACTAGGTACACTGAGTGTTTGCTAGTATAATGGCTTGGTTAGAATGAGTTGTAGTGTGCAACGCAGGCAGACGCGCTCTGCAAATGTCTTTGCACTAGTGGGACTATAGCAAAGTCCAATAGCCACGTATAGGATGCCACTAGGTACACTGAGTGTTTGCTAGTATAATGGCTTGGTTAGAATGAGTTGTAGTGTGCAACGCAGGCAGACGCGCTCTGCAAATGTCTTTGCACTAGTGGGACTATAGCAAAGTCCAATAGCCACGTATAGGATGCCACTAGGTACACTGAGTGTTTGCTAGTATAATGGCTTGGTTAGAATGAGTTGTAGTGTGCAACGCAGGCAGACGCGCTCTGCAAATGTCTTTGCACTAGTGGGACTATAGCAAAGTCCAATAGCCACGTATAGGATGCCACTAGGTACACTGAGTGTTTGCTAGTATAATGGCTTGGTTAGAATGAGTTGTAGTGTGCAACGCAGGCAGACGCGCTCTGCAAATGTCTTTGCACTAGTGGGACTATAGCAAAGTCCAATAGCCACGTATAGGATGCCACTAGGTACACTGAGTGTTTGCTAGTATAATGGCTTGGTTAGAATGAGTTGTAGTGTGCAACGCAGGCAGACGCGCTCTGCAAATGTCTTTGCACTAGTGGGACTATAGCAAAGTCCAATAGCCACGTATAGGATGCCACTAGGTACACTGAGTGTTTGCTAGTATAATGGCTTGGTTAGAATGAGTTGTAGTGTGCAACGCAGGCAGACGCGCTCTGCAAATGTCTTTGCACTAGTGGGACTATAGCAAAGTCCAATAGCCACGTATAGGATGCCACTAGGTACACTGAGTGTTTGCTAGTATAATGGCTTGGTTAGAATGAGTTGTAGTGTGCAACGCAGGCAGACGCGCTCTGCAAATGTCTTTGCACTAGTGGGACTATAGCAAAGTCCAATAGCCACGTATAGGATGCCACTAGGTACACTGAGTGTTTGCTAGTATAATGGCTTGGTTAGAATGAGTTGTAGTGTGCAACGCAGGCAGACGCGCTCTGCAAATGTCTTTGCACTAGTGGGACTATAGCAAAGTCCAATAGCCACGTATAGGATGCCACTAGGTACACTGAGTGTTTGCTAGTATAATGGCTTGGTTAGAATGAGTTGTAGTGTGCAACGCAGGCAGACGCGCTCTGCAAATGTCTTTGCACTAGTGGGACTATAGCAAAGTCCAATAGCCACGTATAGGATGCCACTAGGTACACTGAGTGTTTGCTAGTATAATGGCTTGGTTAGAATGAGTTGTAGTGTGCAACGCAGGCAGACGCGCTCTGCAAATGTCTTTGCACTAGTGGGACTATAGCAAAGTCCAATAGCCACGTATAGGATGCCACTAGGTACACTGAGTGTTTGCTAGTATAATGGCTTGGTTAGAATGAGTTGTAGTGTGCAACGCAGGCAGACGCGCTCTGCAAATGTCTTTGCACTAGTGGGACTATAGCAAAGTCCAATAGCCACGTATAGGATGCCACTAGGTACACTGAGTGTTTGCTAGTATAATGGCTTGGTTAGAATGAGTTGTAGTGTGCAACGCAGGCAGACGCGCTCTGCAAATGTCTTTGCACTAGTGGGACTATAGCAAAGTCCAATAGCCACGTATAGGATGCCACTAGGTACACTGAGTGTTTGCTAGTATAATGGCTTGGTTAGAATGAGTTGTAGTGTGCAACGCAGGCAGACGCGCTCTGCAAATGTCTTTGCACTAGTGGGACTATAGCAAAGTCCAATAGCCACGTATAGGATGCCACTAGGTACACTGAGTGTTTGCTAGTATAATGGCTTGGTTAGAATGAGTTGTAGTGTGCAACGCAGGCAGACGCGCTCTGCAAATGTCTTTGCACTAGTGGGACTATAGCAAAGTCCAATAGCCACGTATAGGATGCCACTAGGTACACTGAGTGTTTGCTAGTATAATGGCTTGGTTAGAATGAGTTGTAGTGTGCAATGCAGGCAGACGCGCTCTGCAAATGTCTTTGCACTAGTGGGACTATAGCAAAGTCCAATAGCCACGTATAGGATGCCACTAGGTACACTGAGTGTTTGCTAGTATAATGGCTTAGTTATCAGTTGGAGTGTGCAGAGGACAAGAGGGTACAGTGGCAGGATTGTGGTGCTCTGGGTAGAGGAATGGAAGACTGCCTTTCTATTCCCTCCTAATGGTGAAATGCAGGTAGGAAATCCCTGACCTGGGCTACACAGACGCTGTTGCTGTTTGCAGGACCTGTCACCTATGGCTCTCTGACCCTGCCGGTTGGAGCCCTTAAAAGGACTGCTATAAAGTGCTCTCCCTAAGCTGTCTAACGCTGTGTATGCAGCGCATACAGCTGTATCGGCTATAGGACTCAGGAAGACGGAGCTGCGACAGTGATGTCTGACACCAAAGACGCAGAAGGCAGATAATGGCGTCCGTGAAGAAAATGTCCGGTTTTATAATGCAGGGACATGTGACATGCAGATCCTATCACACATGCCGTTGCTTCTCTGGCTCAAAGTCCACTTAGCTGTGTGTGTGTCTGGGATTGGCTGACATGCTGGCCCGCCCCACAAGACGCGCGCGCTTAGGGAAGGAAGACAAGAAAAAAAAAAAAAAAAAATGGCGATCGCCATTATAGAAACAGCAGTGATCTGAAGGCGCTGTTCACGCACACTATACACTGAAATGTGATAATAGTTTGATTCACAGAGTGACTTACACTATTACAGCAGAAACCAAGCTATGATTTAGCTGTTTTTTGGCTGCTAGAACCGTTCTCGAACGTTTCTAGAACTACCGAGCTTTTGCAAAAAGCTCGAGTTCTAGTTCGATCTAGAACATGCCCCAAAATCACTCGAGCCGCGAACTGGAGAACCACGAACCACGAACCGCGCTCAACTCTACTCCTAAGAGACCTGTGCGGCGTGCGCAGGCCCTTTGATCCAGTGGCAGGAAGCAGGGATGGAGCAGTCACTGGTGAGCAGTCTGGAGGTTGAGTGTGCCAGCATCACCGAGGGGGAGAAGGGTAGCACAGTGCATGGATGGGTGAGTCTGCACTACAGTACCCCCCCTTCCTAACACCCTCCCTTTTACAGAAATCGTTTAAGAAGAGAGGCATTAATATTCTCCTTGGGCTCCCATGACCTCCCCTCAGGACCAAAACCCTTCCAATCCACCAAGAAAAGAGTGCTACCCATCACTTTCTTCATAGCAAGGATGTCTTTACCTCACAAATGTCTTCTGCACTGAGCGGTGAATTCCGGGTACCCGGGTTCTTGAAATAGCAGTTCAGTACAACAGACTTGAGGAAGACACCTGGAAAGAGTTGGCAATGGGCAAGGAGGCTGAAAGCTTCAGCTTATAGGACATGGCATTGATCTCTTGGAGCACCTTGAAGGGACCAATAAAACACAACTTGTAGGATGGCATATTGAGGCAGAAATATCTAGAAGAGAGCCATACTTTGTCTCCAGGCCAGGACAAAGGAGGATCTAGGCATATTTTATCCACATGCCTCTTCAAATGAGGGGTGGGCTACTCCAGAGATTACTTGGTCTCTGCCCAAATTTCGAAGAACTTCTTGATGAGGTCATCAGTTGCAGGGTTGCTGGAGGAGATAGCAACAGGGAAATTGATTTTAGGCTGCTGTTCATATAATACATGGAAAGCAAAATTAGCAGAGGACTCACCCATGTGGTTATTGTCAGAGAACTGTGCCCATGGAAGAAGCTTGACCCAATCAAAGTGCTGCAAGAAATTCATCAGGATCTGGCCATAGGACTGCAGATGGTAGGCCGACGAGAAGCCCAGCGTAACAGCCAGCAGCTTACAGATAGCACTCTATAATCAAGATGTGAACTGGGCGCATATATCAGACACAAAGTGGAGAAGGCGCAGAAGGCAAACTGGACAGCAGAGTAAAATGAGCCATTGTAGGGAACCTGCCCACTACCACCCAGATGAGGACTTCAGCAGGTCGGTGAGGAAGTCCATATATTTGTGCTGCCATGGAGTGGCTGGCACCGGTATTGGAAGTAGTCGCCCAGCAAGAAATTTCTTAGGGGTTTTGTTGTGGGCACACGTAGGATAGGCCGAAACAACCTTGGTAGCACATGGAAAGTTATTCTCTCAGAGTGCAGCATTCTCACCTGAAGCTAAACTTGCTCGGGGATGAACTGGATTGCCTCAGCCAAAGACTTTCCATCCACGTACAGTACAGACCAAAAGTTTGGACACACCTTCTCATCTCTAGAACAACTGTTAAGAGGAGACATTGTGCAGCAGGCCTTCATGGTAAAATAGGTGCTAGGAAACCACTGCTAAGGACAGGCAACAAGCAGAAGAGACTTGTTTGGGCTAAAGAACACAAGGAATGGTCATTAGACCAGTGGAAATCTGTGCTTTGGTCTGATGAGTCCAAATTTGAGATCTTTGGATCCAACCACCGTGTCTTTGTTGAAAAGGTGAATGGATGGACTCTACATGCCTGGTTCCCACCGTGAAGCATTGAGGAGGAGGTATGATGGTGTGGGGGTGATTTGCTGGTGACACTATTGGGGATTTATTCAAAATTGAAGGCATACAGAACCAGCATGCCTACCACAGCATCTTGCAGTGGCATGCTATTCCATCCGGTTTGCGTTTAGTTTGATCATCATTTATTTTTCAACATGACAATGACCCCAAACCCACCTCCAGGCTGTGTAAGGGCTATTTGACTAAGAAGGAAAGTGATGGGGTGCTACGCCAGATGACCTGGTCTCCACAGTCACCAGACCTGAACCCAATCGAGATGGTTTGGGGTGAGCTGGACCGCAGAGTGAAGGCAAAAGGGCCAATAAGTGCTAAGCATCTCTGGGAACTCCTTCAAGACTGTTGGAAGACCATTTCCGGTGACTACCTCTTAAAGCTCATCAAGAGAATGCCAAGAGTGTGCAAAGTAGTGCAAAGTAGTAATGAAAGCAAAAGGTGGCTACTTTGAAGAACCTAAAATATAAAAGACATATTTTCAGTTGTTTCACACTTTTTTAAGTATTTCATTCTACATGTTTTAATTCATAGTTTTGATGCCTTCAATGTGAATCTACAATTTTCAGAGTCATGAAAATAAAGAAAACTCTTTGAATGAGAAGGTGTTTCCAAACTTTTGGTCTGTACTGTATGTCACCACTATGTGAACTTGAAGACAATGAATGGGAATCCAGTACCGATCCACAAAGGCCTGTTGTACGAAGTTCCTAGCAGAACCAGAGTCTAGAAGGACCAACTCGGTGAACCGGGTGTTACCCCATGACACCAAGGATATGGATAAGAGTGAAGAGAACTTGCTCTCACCTATAGTGGGTTGGAAGTTTCCTAGTTTTCTCAGACAGAAATTGATCAGGTGAATAGGACCTACACAGTAGAAGCATTCTTCTCCAATGAGACCAACCCCTCGGTGGAGTTTTGCTGGATGCACCTGACCCACCAGCATGGGCTCAGGAAGAGTCTTGGAGACCGCGCGTTGCGGCATGATGGGCCTCTAGCATGAAGGAGCCAGGCGTAATGACCTTCTCTCTTGGTTCACCTCTCTGGATCATTTTTGGAACCTGAGGTTGATTTGGACAGACAGTGATACCCGGTTGACCAGAGTAGAAGGCATATCTCAACCTGCTAGCTCATCCCTGATTCTACTGGACAATGCTTCCCAGAATGCAGCCACCAATGCTTCATTATTTCAGCCAAGTTGATAGGACAGGGTGTGGAAATGAACAACATACTGACCTACAGTAAGGCGGGCTTTACACGTTGTGACATCGCTAGCAATTGCTAGCGATGTCCAGCGCGATAGCACCCGCCCCCGTTGCACATGTGATATGTGGTGATTTCTGCTGTAGCGAACATTATCGCTACGGCAGCTTCACACACACATACCTGGTCAGCGACGTCGCTGTGACTGCCGAACAATCCCTCCCTCAAGGGGGAGGTGCGTTCGGCGTCACAGCGACGTCACCGCGACGTCACTAAGCGGCCGGCCAATAGAAGTGGAGGGGCGGAGATGAGCGGGACATAACATCCCACCCACCTACTCCCTTCCGCATTGCCGTCGGGACGCAGGTAAGGTGATGTTTGTCGCTCCTGCGGGTTTACACACAGCAATGTGTGGAGCTGCAGGAACGACAAACAACATCGTACCTGCGGTCGACCTGACATTATGAAAATGAACGACGCTACACAGATCACCGATTTTCAACGCTTTTGCGTTCGTTTATCGTCGCACCTAGGATTTACACGTTGCGATGTCACTACCGGCGCCGGATGTGCATCACTAACGACGTGACCCCGACGATATTTCGGAAGCGATGTTGCAACGTGTAAAGCCCGCCTAATACTCCTGTGGCGCAGTCTAAGGAGTGAGGATGCTGCTGAGGTGACTTGACCCAGCTCATTGAACACCTTTGCAGAATGCTTCTAGGAAGATCTGCAGGTTCTGGATGATAGGGTCATTCCTTTCCCATAAAGGATTGATTCAAGCAAGAGCCTCACCGGTCAGGTGTGACATCCCAAAGGCCACTTTGACCCGATCAGAGATGAACTGATGTGACAAAAGTTCAAAGTTCAAGAAGCACTGGTTAATGAATCCTCTGCATTGTTTGAGATTGTGGAGGAGTAGATGGACGAGGACCAGATCTAGGAACTGGAATTGCAGATGGAGGCACTTGGGTCAAGGCATGCAGATGGGTGTCCATTGACTGCAGATGGGTCAGAATCCAGTCCTTTTGTTCTCACTGCCGAACCACTTGCTGCAGGCCAGCAAACAGAACAGTACTGGAATCAGTGGGATGGACTTGGCAAACTGTAATGCTTGAGAGTGCAAGCTGGCAGTGGACCCCCTTGACTACAGCACTCAGAATACCCGAGGGGCGCGACTATGGCTCACACCAGGTTTTTACCAGAGCCTCTGATGGTAAGGGTAGATTTGGCTGCAGGAAACTAGGTGCCACTCAAGGAACCTTAGTCCTGCGATAGATGACCCCAGGAGTATAGACACTGACAGTGTCTGATAAGGCAGGTGCATATGGGACAGCTGATGCAGCAAGCTCAGCCAGAATGGAATGCTGCAACAAGAGTGGCCAGGACAGCAGGTTTAGCAGATATGGATCGATGCAGCAACAGTTGTCAGAACAGCAGGTTTGGAACCATGCAGCAGCCTGACTAACAAAACAGATAGGTGTAAGTAACATAGCAGCAGCACATAAAAAAAGTCATCTGAACAACTAGCAATGCGTCTCCAGGATTAGACCACATTTCTCAGGCACCTCCCATAAGGGGAGGGTGTCTTAAATATCTGGTGCCTCTCAGCCATAGGCAGAGTGTGTCAGTGTCCTCACCGGGGAAGAGAGGAAGGACGGTGTGTGGACTCTGGTACTTGTGTTACACCACTCATCCCTCCCTCTGTTGAGATGAGAGGAGGATGGCTATGCAAGGACAACCACAGTTTTGGACACAATTCTATTTTAAATCTTATCTTCCCACAGGAGCCACCCAGTGGAATAATACGCCATGTTTCCAAGCATATTTTTCCCATCTTAGCCACATCAAACATAACTATAATATTTTCATAATTCTCATTGATGTTGCATTTCTGTGGTTTACCACCACCAAAAAACAGCGCATTTGCAGCCACAGAAACAATTAGGTTTCCCAAACACAGATATAGCTGTGCATAGGTTTGACACTGGATATTATAGATATGGCATGGGAAATATTGCATTTCCACTGGTGCCATGCAAAGACTGAACTGGAGACCAATCATCTGCAGTAGGGGACATTTTCTCGCTTGAATATTATCTCCTTGCTAAGGGTATACACAGTAAAAATATGCCTCCAGCAACTGCCAACTACTCGTTAGCTTAATTTATATACACAGAACAAGTTGCTTGGAGTCCATAGATATGGTATTTGGATTAATCTAATCCATAACTCCTCTACAACATTTTCTATCTAGACTAGATTTCTTTGCCCCTCCCTTCTGCTGCCATCCTAAGTCTCTATATCAACACAATTAATTTAGGCTCCAGTCAAGATCCCTTATTTAGACTCCAAACATCTTTATAAATGTAGACCATCGATTAGACATTAAAATTATTATATATCCTTGAATAGACTTCTAAATTACTATAGACCCGAAACTAGTGTTCTAAACTTCAGATCCTCTTAATTTGTAACTCAGCCCAATTAATCCCCCCCTCCCCCCCCCCCAAATTAGGACTCCAGAATAGACCAAAAATTAATTTAGACACCAGGATAGACATCTAAGTAAGTTGCAATATAGAATAGCCTCCTAAATACCTTTTGGACTCCGAATCAGACCTCCTGTAAGCACTGATACATATGCATTCACAGAATATATGAAATTTAAACTGTATTAATTCTATATAGAATATACTTAGAAAAATGAAGGTTCTATGCGCATAAATTGGCCAATTCTCGTGTGCCCATCATCTGCGGCAAGGTGACCTTTCTTTGATGGGACCCTATCGTAATCTCATGCCGCTCCTGGACTTAAAGTCTATAAATATATGGGCAGATAGGATCTGGCACTAGTTAAAACCACCCTGTGGCTGATGGGCAGATAGCACAGTCAGAATAGGAGGCTGCCTGCACCTTCATTATATACTGCAAAAAAAATAAAAAAATATGCATCTCCAAATATAGCAAGTATAAACAGGTGCTAACTGCTAAAACTACACTAAACCCAAACAAAGGGATATTAAAAAAAGGAAGAGGATAGTCAGCTCATCAGACCATATAGCAAGACACCCAAATAGGCGCTGTGCATGCGCGAACCCCAGGCCAGCTCACCAGGAATGAATATGACATTATTTAAATTCTTTCCCTATCAATATGATGAATTTGAAATCCAATCAAAGCAGCAATGTTTCAGTAGGCTGAAATCTGTAGCAATGTTTATTATTTCTCACAAAGAACAGTTTTTTTTCAATGAAATCCTATTAAAAGTTATAGATAACAAAATGAGTCACTTCCACAAAGTACATAACCCAAAGGTGACAGCCAAACTTTTCATCCTTGTCATAAGAATTTCACCTCCTACGTATGTCTGCTTTTTAATTGAAAGTCAAAGTCACCTCTTCAGTTTCTGAATATTGCGGAGGATTACACTACAAAAGAGATGTTCAATTAAAAGATAATTTAGTGCAGTATTGTTTTATGTTATTTTCTTGCTGTCATATCTTTTGTGTATTAGCTCTAAACATTGTCAATAAAAGTTTCATAGTTTTCTTTTCATGAGCAAAACTTAGTTTTACATTTATTCTTGGATTTGTTCTAAAAAATGTACATAATTTAAAATATCAATATTATCGGAATTTCAGATTACTGTACTAATGTTAAATCTAGTAATTTCATTAATACTAAAAGCAAAAGATATTGTCACAGTACATGTAGCATTTCAGCCTTCCATCTAAAGTCCAGCTGTTTTTTTCATTAGTGTATATATTAGTGATGGCAAGCTAAAGTGCTTGAGTGCTCGTTACTCGAATCGAGCGGGTCTACAGTTAGGTCCAGAAATATTTGGACAGTGACACAATTTTCGCGAGTTGGGCTCTGCATGCCACCACATTGGATTTGAAATGAAACCTCTACAACAGAATTCAAGTGCAGATTGTAACGTTTAATTTGAAGGTTTGAACAAAAATATCTGATAGAAATTGTAGGAATTGTACACATTTCTTTACAAACACTCCACATTTTAGGAGGTCAAAAGTAATTGGACAAATAAACCAAACCCAAACAAAATATTTTTATTTTCAAAATTTTGTTGCGAATCTTTTGGAGGCAATCACTGCCTTAAGTCTGGAACCCATGGACATCACCAAACGCTGGGTTTCCTCCTGCTTAATGCTTTGCCAGGCCTTTACAGCCGCAGCCTTCAGGTCTTGCTTGTTTGTGGGTCTTTCCGTCTTAAGTCTGGATTTGAGCAAGTGAAATGCATGCTCAATTGGGTTAAGATCTGGTGATTGACTTGGTCATTGCAGAATGTTCCACTTTTTAGCACTCATGAACTTCTGGGTAGCTTTGGCTGTATGCTTGGGGTCATTGTCGCCGTCCGATCAACTTTGCGGCATTTGGCTGAATCTGGGCTGAAAGTATATCCCGGTACACTTCAGAATTCATCCGGCTACTCTTGTCTGCTGTTATGTCATCAATAAACACAAGTGACCCAGTGCCATTGAAAGCCATGCATGCCCATGCCATCACGTTGCCTCCACCATGTTTTACAGAGGATGTGGTGTGCCTTGGATCATGTGCCGTTCCCTTTCTTCTCCAAACTTTTTTCTTCCCATCATTCTGGTACAGGTTGATCTTGGTCTCATCTGTCCATAGAATACTTTTCCAGAACTGAGCTGGCTTCATGAGGTGTTTTTCAGCAAATTTAACTCTGGCCTGTCTATTTTTGGAATTGATGAATGGTTTGCATCTAGATGTGAACCCTTTGTATTTACTTTCATGGAGTCTTCTCTTTACTGTTGACTTAGAGACAGATACACCTACTTCACTGAGAGTGTTCTGGACTTCAGTTGATGTTGTGAACGGGTTCTTCTTCACCAAAGAAAGTATGCGGCGATCATCCACCACTGTTGTCATCCATGGACGCCCAGGCCTTTTTGAGTTCCTAAGCTCACCAGTCAATTCCTTTTTTCTCAGAATGTACCCGACTGTTGATTTTGCTACTCCAAGCATGTCTGCTATCTCTCTGATGGATTTTTTCTTTTTTTTCTGCCTCAGGATGTTCTGCTTCACCTCAATTGAGAGTTCCTTAGACCGCATGTTGTCTGGTCACAGCAACAGCTTCCAAATGCAAAACCACACACCTGTAATCAACCCCAGACCTTTTAACTACTTCATTGATTACAGGTTAACGAGGGAGACGCCTTCAAAGTTAATTGCAGCCCTTAGAGTCCCTTGTCCAATTACTTTTGGTCCCTTGAAAATGAGGAGGCTATGCATTACAGAGCTATGATTCCTAAACCCTTTCTCCGATTTGGATGTGAAAACTCTCATATTGCAGCTGAGAGTGTGCACTTTCAGCCCATATTATATATATAATTGTATTTCTGAACATGTTTTTGTAAACAGCTAAAATAACAAAACTTGTTTCACTGTCCAAATATTTCTGGCCCTGACTGTAATTCTCGGACCCTTTTGATTCAAGTAACAAGTATAATGGAGGTATATAGGGAACTCAAGCATTTTTATGGCAGACCCCCACTAGAGGGCTGGGGAGGCCATAAAAATGCATGAGGAAGATGCCTGGATGAATCTCTGACTCCCAGGTCACTGTTGGGAAGAAAAAAAATTTGCCGGGGTCTGCCGGATAAATGCTTGTGTTCCCCATAGACCCCCCATTTTTGATAACCAGCCAAGGTAAAACAGTTGGCATTATCAAACTGGGAAGGACCATGGTTATTTGCCCTTCCTACCTAAAAGTAGCCCTCAGCTGCCCCAGAAGGGGTGTATCCATTGATGCCCCAATTTGGCACTTTGCCCTGTTGTTTCCAATTTCCCTGGTGCGTTAACAATTGGGGTAATACTTTTGAGGTTGATGTCAGCTGTGAATTGAATTGATTTGTTTATGACACCTACTGCTATTTGGGGTATTTGGCTTTGACAAAACTCTGATATTGTCATCTGCAGAATACATGTGTTTTTAGTGCATTTCCACAGTGGCAACACACTAAAAATACAGGTGCTTTTTTACCTGTGGATAATCTGCACCTAATCCATCATGGGAAAACTCTGCACATAATACTGCAGTGCCTACGACTAATGACTGACATCCGAAATGCGTCAGTGTCCTGTGTTTTTTGATGTTTTAAAAAATTCTTCAATAACTTTGAGAGTTTTATCCATGATGGTGCTGGACAAACACTTTTCTTTGTCTACTTCCTGTGGAAGTCAGCCACGCATCTCCGTGCACCTGCAATTTGTCTGGATCAACACTGCGGCTGTTTGGACATTCAACAGACTCTTGGTCAGCGGATCATTTTTGGGTTTTTTTTCTCTGTATATACTGAAATTATAGCTCATTAGTGAATTTTACATGTCAAACATATATGATTGGGAAAATCACCTATTTTTAACATTTTTTTTCTAATGTGTTAGTGGGATGCATGCATTTAGGAGCTGGCGACTCTTGACTATGCCTCCTTATCTGGACACTTTAACCATGCATAAAGTACATGATAGATTTTTTACTACCTCATACGCTTTGCATAAACTCACTGTAAATCTGTACATTTCAGTATATCTCCCCTAGGCCACATTCCCACAATGAGCTTTTGGGGACTTTTTGATGTTGCAGAATTTTTACACCATTTCTGCACCTATTATTTAAATCAGCTTACTTGCATTTTTTTATATTAATTTTTCTTTGTGTTTTTTTACATGCATTTTTATTTTGATTTGGTGATTTTTATCCATTCTTGGTATGTCATGTTTTAAATAAAGCTGCTTTGTATTTTAACCTTCCTGGTATTTGGCTTTGACAACATTTTATGCATATACTTATGTGCATATTAACATCATCACCCCCGGGCGATTTTCCATTTTTCGGTGGCTTTTTTTACTCCCCTTTTTCTGAAAGCTATAACTTTTTTATTTTTCTGTCAACCTTGACATATGAGGGCTTGTTTTTTGCGGGACGAGTTGTACTTTTAAATTAAGTCATAAGTTTTACTATATAATGTACTGGAAAATGGCAAACAAAATTCCAAGTGGGGAAAAATTGCAAAAAAAGTGTGAGTACACAAATATTTTAGGGGTATTTTATTCAGTGTGTTCAATATATGGTAAAACTGATGTGTTGTTGTGATGCCTCACATTGGTTCGAGTTCATAGATACCAAATATGTGTAGGTTTACTTTTATGTAAGGAGTTAAAAAAAATTCAGAAGCTTGTCCAAAAAAAGTGGCACATTTTTTGCTCCATTTTCCATGAACCGTATTGTTCTTATTCTTTGGGATATGTGGCTCAGTGATGGCTTATTTTTTGTGTCTCAAGCTGATGTTTTCATGGTACTATTTTTGCGCAGATGCTACTTTTTGATTGCATGTTATTGCATTTTGCGCAAAATTTGCAATGACCAAAACCCGTAATTTTGGCATTTGGAATTTTTTTGACGCTACTCCGTTTACCGATCAGATTAATTGATTTTATATTTTGATAGATCATGTATTTCTGAATGCTGAAATACCAAAATGTGTGTATATTTTTATTTTTTTTAACCCTTTAATTTTCAGTGGGGCAAATGGGGGGTGATTTAAACGTTTTTGGGTTTTTTTTATTTTTTTTAAAGTTTTTAAAACTTTTCTTTACTTTTTTTTTATTTTATTTGTCTCCCTAGGGGGCTATAAGGATCAGCAGTCTGATCGCTCATTCATTTCTCCTGATCAAAGCGGCATCTCTCTGAACAGCAGAAATGCTGCATTTCTGTTACAGGCAGCACTCAACTGTAACAGGAACTACGTCATGATAGTGACAGGAGTCATCACATGACCCTGTGCTACCATGACAACCATTGACTCCCTGTGAACATGTCACAAGGCCTCTGATGGGAGAGGCATGTTTCCCGCTGCGACGCTTTAAATCAGGCTGTCACATTTTGACAGTGCAATTTAAGGGGTTAACTGGCTCGGGTGGATCGTGGATCCACCCCCGCCTGATAGCTGCACATGTCAGCTGTTCAAATCAGCTGACATGTGCAGGGATCACCTCCGGCTCACCACAGCAGACGGAGATGATCACCCCTTCATGATTTAGGACGTACTGTTAAGTCCTCGGTCGGGAAGGGGTTAAATGTGTTTTTGCATATGCATTTTTACCTGATTTCTTCTACATCTAATGCAAGTCTGTGGGGAAAATCTGCACATAAAACTCTGCGTATTGGCTAGAAAAATTTAAACGTTGCGGATTTGAAACATGCACTGTAGGTCAGTTTACGCAAAGTAAAAAATAGCGCAGTAGGCAGGAGATTCTTTCATTGCACATTTTTCTCCAGGATGCAACACTTATATAGTGCTGGGTGGCCCCCCTGATCTAATAGTATGGGTGTCTTTAAACATATGTATCACATGTACCTGTGTGGCTGGCACCCTATGCAAACCTCATCTGTGTGCAGGTTTAATACCAGTACCCACCCCCTCCATGAAATGGTAGCCTGAGAGTGGTTGTCTCATGGGTATTCTGCACCTATTTTGCCTCCGCCCTCATCATAGGAGGCCAGCTGAATCCTGCTGGTGTATTTGCTGTTTGACCTGTGTTTGTTAAAGGCTGTTTCTGGTGAGCTTTTTTGAGTTTTTTTTAATTTTTGTCCTAGTCTGTGAATTATTTTTGGCAGGAGATTTCTATAAATCCAAGTCATATTGCTGGAACTGTAAGACACTGTGTTTTTGATACACAGCCTGTCAGGCTGCCAGCAGGGGGAGCTGGAGTCCTGCAGGGAAAGATACTACACAGAGCTGAATGAGCAAGGAGGGGAACTCCCAGTTTGTGCTAATGCAGTGTCTGCTAGCATCAGCTGGACAGCTGAAGCTATGGAGCATGCGGGGGATGGTCAGACGGGTCCAGGTCATACACAGTATGGGCAGCAGGAAGACCGGAGGAACTAGCAATGGAGGAGTCGAGATCAGGCCGAGGTCGGTACCAGAGGAAACAACCGAATGGGTAGGTAGGAGAGGGGGAAACAACTGGGGCTATTGTGGGAAGGAAGGAGGTGGGACAGAGGAATGGCAGAACGACTAGGGGACAGAACACAGACAGAGGCTTAGGGCACAGAGAGGGAACGGATCAGGATCACACTTACAGGGACCAACACTCACAGGCAAAGCAGTGCTAAGCTTATAGCCGGCACTGGTTCACTGGAAATGTCAGCTTTTAAGGCATCCAGGCTCCGGAAGTGAGGCCCGGGAGAAGGCTCCGCCGCCTAGCCATGTGGACGGGGAGGCGAACCCTGACACAGCCCTACTGTCTCATAACTTCAATGTTCTGATAATTCTGGAATCATGAATAACAGTTACATAAGTTACATAGGGGTGACTTTCTTGATCACAATTGATGGCAAAACTGATGCAAAAATGCATCAATTGTTATCAGTGTTTGGCAGCAAATGTTGTGATCCGACTCCGGCCCAGTGTCTGGAATTGCCCAGCAGAACAACCGAACATGGGGGAAGAATACTATTGTAAACCATGAAAATCAGCTCCTCCATCTGGATGGAAAACTACCACACTGGGTATATGTATAGAGAGCCTGAGATATTACACTATGTTCCAGTTATTTCATTGTATTTGTATAGATTTGTATTTTAGGTTGATTAAAGTAAAATTTCATTTTATCAGTTCTTTAGCTGTATATGTACAGCTTCTACATATTGTCAGACAAATTAATACATTTGGGGAGTAGGTAAGGGGCAGCTATATGCCATGAATGATCACATATAGAGAGTTACAAACATTCTACATATTTATGAAGTATCGGATGAATTATATTGTGCAGGACCCCGTGCGTTATTGTTTATCATTTTTCTCTAGAAGTATTTGCTTCTGTCATGAGAGCAGCTCAGTAATGACTTCTCACATAACTAGCGTACGATTTCTGTTAATTATAGCAATCGTATATTTTTCCCTTTCGATACTCACTGGGTCTGTACAGCATTTCTTATGAAGAATTGCATTATTGATTTATGGCTCTATTTATTTTAGCTCAAAGCACAGAATTTATATGACAACAAAAATAAATGGTTTTAAAGGCAAATGTTGATTTAGTGTCGATTTATTGTTTCACAAAACAATTATACCAAGAACAGAAAAAAATACCATATATTTTATATTTTAGAAGAATGCCAAATTTTTAAATGTCTAATAATGAATATCACTACTGGGACTGAGATGATAGGAGCAGAATTTAAGTCTCAACTATAAAGAGCTTGACAAATTTATAATTCGCAAATAATGCAGATTCTGCAATAATTATGTTTCCAATTTTATTACACAGGGTGTAAGTATTAAAGGGGTGGTACGACGTTAATAATAATTTTCATCTAAATCCCTATTTAGTACTGTAATATAAATTTATTTATAATATACTTGGACAAAAAAGTTTTCCCTACCTCCTTTCTGATGATGCTTTGTTTAAGAATCTTAGTGCATGCTGGGATGCTAAAACAAAGCATCATCAGGGAACAGAGGCTGCGGTCACTGCCACAGCCTCTGCTTCATCTCTGAAACGAAGCATCATCGATGACACTCCAGACCATGGGTCCCCAATTCCAGTCCTCAAGGGCCTCCAACAGTGCAGGTTTTCAGGATTTCCTTAGTATTGCACAGGTGATAATTTAATCACCTGCACAGTTGATGATTCCAACACCCATGCAATGCTAAGGAAATCCTGAAAACATGCACTGTTGGCGGCCCTCGAGGACTGGAGTTGGGGAACCCTGCTCCAGACTGTGGTGAGTCATCAGTGACTTCATAAGTGACATCATCAGTGACGCTCAAGACACATGACATGCAGGGACACTTTTAATGCAAGTATATTAGAAATTAGTTTAGATCATGGTGTGACGCCCTGGGCAAGCCAGGGGTCACAGGTCACAACACCACCACACCCCACACTCCAGGTAGGCACATCACAGCTAAACTACAAATCCTTGTTGCCTTCCTCCAGAGGCTGATGATTCACACCAGGGGGTGGGCCAGGCGGTTGGCTCCGCCCACCAAGGAGATCACAGCTCTGGAGGCGGGAAGGACCAGGCAGATTAGCCCCGGGCAGGGCAAGAGTGAAGTCTAGCTGAGGGCTAGAAAAGAGTAAACAAGCAGTGAAAGTAGTAAAAGTGGAAAAGGAGGAAAGCAAGTGAGGTGACAAGAAGGAAGGAAAGCCTGAAAGGTCCAGCTTTGTGTAGGGCCAGAACAGCAAGGTCAGCGACGGCGGTGACCGTCTGGAGTGGGACCGTTTGGAAGTTCCTGGAAGGACCCCGTTGGCTGTGTGCCCGGTGGTCTGGAGCAGTGTTCCGAAGGACAGTCAGCACCAGGGCAGGGGCCTCTCGGACCCCGGCAAGGCTAGGAGTCGCCAAATTTGCCGAATCCGTCAGTGAAGGGGACGTAGATCCCCCAGCAACCAAGTCCCGATTGAAGGCAACAGCTCAACCTGAAGCAGAGAGACACCGCCACCGCCAAGGCACCAGTTTCTCAGGGCCAGCGCCTGCGGGCAAAGTGTAGAGCTCCTCCGGCCCAGATTGTAGTCGGGGAGCGGGTAACCGGAGGGAATCCACCGCTACCACAAATCAACCATAGGTGCAAGGAAGAGGGACATCACCGTCACCTACCGGGAGTGCAGGTGCAGCCGTCTGTGGGACCGTCCTACCAGCCGTTTGGTTTACCGTACAAACTGTGTCCGTGTCTCAGGCTGAGTGAGTACCACAGTGCCGCAAGGCACAGCGCTGCCCCCGCGTCCCTGCGCCCACCAGGCCCCGCACCTCACAAACCATCACCGGGCCCCGGGATCACCAACCCCTGCCCACGAAGGGGCAACACAACACCTGGCTGCTCCGCATCACCATCCCCGGGGTCCCCGCATTGAGCAGCGATGGTGAAATCCCCACAATCGTGGGTGGCATCACGAACTATAACAATCCCCACACCCAACAAACCCCTTTCACTCACGGGCGAGGAGTGCCGCTCGAGAAACCCCCGGGATCCGGCCTACGGCTCGAGCCACCACTGAGCAGCGGCCGCCGGACCCGAGCAGAAGGGGGCGAGCGCGGTGTGCTGACACCCTCCTCCCCGCCCGCGACAATGGCACTTAATGGATGGGGATTTAGATGAAAATTACATTGGCCTTCAGACCACCCCTTTAAACACATATAGAGTGCATTGTACATATAGGCACATTTCCCAATACTTGGCCAGCTGTTTTTTAATTTTTTTTTTGGTAAATAAATTACATAGGGTCCCCCCATTTTCATATCCAGCACAGGAACAGCAGCAGCTGCAAGCTGCAACCCCCAGCTGTCTTCTGTACCTTGGCTGGTTATGAAAAATAGAGGGGATTCCATGCTTTTTTTTTAAATGTTATCACATCACATTATAGCACAGTCATTTTAGAGAGAATATCATAGACTGTATAAAAGCAGGGAATGCAGTCACCATTTACCATAGAAACAGTGAAAGAAAGCCATGAAAAAGTGAACATGAAAGTGTGTGTGAGTGAAAAACAGTTACTATTTGTTTACACATAGCCATATATTAAATGTTGCGGTCACATTGACATAACTAAGTCTATGTTTGCATTAGTGAGTTTGAAAGGGGCTGGATATGGTCCTAGGAGACCTCATAGTTTTATGCACATCATTTAAAGCATTTGGAGAATTTCCAATTTGACGCAAATCAATTTATTTTTTTTTAAATGTTGCCAATGCTGGCAAATTTGAATTTTACAAAATGTGATTGTCTCTGACAAAGTCCATTCAAACTGACAGGCAACCATATAATACATGGGCGTACTGAGTCCTCCACTGTGAGAGCCAATGCTTTTGCCTCTCCAATCCAGCTTAACAGAGTTTGGTCCCAAACAGAAGACCCAATAGAGCACATAAACAGGGGTTGCCTTCATGGAATAACCCCTATAAGTTAAAAAAGTGTGACTCCTCTTTACTGTTAAAAACGGTCATCTCACTGTCTTTGTTTTTTTATATCACATCCTTTTAGATTTAAAAACAGCGTGGACAACATCTGTGTTCTCTTTCTTGAAATATTTTTATATACATATATATATATATCACACTATGAAGAAAAAGACATGGATCGCACATCCCAAAAATACATTGATCTAAAAGCCGCTAGGCAAAATATTAAATAGAACATGAGGTTCTTTTGTTACCATTCTGATCAGATTGTATTAAGCCCACTGTCGGTGGGGCGGCGCGGCCTGGAGCCTTGGGGGCTTTGCCTTGCAGCATGGGTGCTGTGAGGTGCCAGGTCGCCCGCCCTGCTGGCGCTTTGTCGCTACGGCGGTGGTCGGTGCACGGTGCCACACAAAAAGGTCAGGTTAGGGACCCACTCAAGAGGTTTGCCGTGACGTGGCAGTGGGCTTAATACAATCTGATCAGAATGGTAACAAAAGAACCTCATGTTCTATTTAATATTTTGCCTAGCGGCTTTTAGATCAATGTATTTTTGGGATGTGCGATCCATGTCTTTTTCTTCATAGTGTGTTATACAACATTCTATCCCCCTCTTTTTTTTGCTTGGATCTGCACTCTCCCCATTTGGCACAGGTGATTTTAATCAGCAGGAAACTGCAAGAGGGGTCAGCCTTCTTTTTGCTCCCAGTTCACATATGGGAGCCAGTGGGAGGTGAGTGCACAGCTCCTCTCACTGTGTGCTGGTGCTGTGTGGTGGCTGCTGTTGTGGTGGTGTGGTGTCGGTGGGGCGGCGCGGCCTGGAGCCTTGGGGGCTTTGCCTTGCAGCATGGGTGCTGTGAGGTGCCAGGTCGCCCGCCCTGCTGGCGCTTTGTCGCTACGGCGGTGGTCGGTGCACGGTGCCACACAAAAAGGTCAGGTTAGGGACCCACTCAAGAGGTTTGCCGTGACGTGGCAGTGGGCTTAATACAATCTGATCAGAATGGTAACAAAAGAACCTCATGTTCTATTTAATATTTTGCCTAGCGGCTTTTAGATCAATGTATTTTTGGGATGTGCGATCCATGTCTTTTTCTTCATAGTGTGATATATATATATATATATATATATATATATACACACACACACACATATACATACTATACTATACCGTTTATATATATTTAGTTACTTCATAAAGTATAGAGATAGTCTAATATCTGCACAAAGATATTTAAAAATGATTCATGGAAGTTTTGTATTTTCCTTAATTATTCTTATCTCCAAACAAAACATTTAGTGTCATATTATTTATAGTCAGATGTACAGATGTCCTCGCTTCCCTCAGACTTCTTTTTAAATTACCCTGTTTACCCCGGTTACTGATCTTGATAATTACTCATAGATAATGAAAGATGAGAAGAGTGTTGTGATTGCCAATTAATCTGCATGTATCTTATATTATGCAGAGTTTGTATATTACAGTCATTAATTTTAAATCCCACACATTTCTCTTCTAGAATTATCTATATTTCCTCTGACCTTTCCATGCTTTACTTTTCTTTCACCAAGTTAACTTATTATTCTGTACTTTGCCTTAATTTTTCTAAACTTTGGATATATTTGGCAGTATTTAATGCCAGAGATTTCCAGAAGAACTCTGTTACTTTCGAGATGCTGGACACAGAATATTTACAAAGTGTACGTATTTTACTGATGATTACACTGTAGGGATGAGCGGACCTGTGGATGTTAGGGTTTGCCAGGCTCCACTGAACTTTAGTTAAAAGTTCGGTTTGGTACGCGGATTTGACCTAAACTTGACCCCAAACCCCATATGAGTCAAAGGTGACCCAAATATGTTTGTAGTAAGGGCTAGGGGTGTTGCAAAATTAAGCAAAATGGGGGTAAGAACAGAACAATTGCCCTGTAAACAAATGTGGATAGGGAATAAATAAATAATTTAAAAAAAAATGGCATGGGGTATCCTATTTTTGATAACCAGCTAAGGTAAAGCAGACTGCTGCAGTCTGGCATTATCAGGCTGGGAAGACACATGCTTATTTGGCCCTTCCCAGCCAAAAAATAGCAGCCCAATTTAGAAGGGGTGCATTCATTAGATGTGTCAATTCTGGCGCTTTGCCAGGTAATATTTTTGGGTTTGATGTCAGCTGTGAGTTGACATCTAAAAAATATAAGATAAAAAGCTGTAGATAAAAAGCGCAATAGGGTCTTACTTAAGTAACAAATGAAAGGTGATGAGAGTTATGTGTTCACCTTGTTGTGTTGTGTGACACACAACGAGTAGGAAAAACACAAACTAGCTGCTGCAGAATCTATGCACTCAAAGGCAAAAGGATAATCAGCAACCAAAATAATTCACCGATCCCCTTACTTCTTCATAGCATCGGTGGATTTCCTGATGAAGTGAGGATACAGTTCGGAACACTTAGAAATAAAAACCACCTATATTTTATCACTCAGTACTTTGGACCTTCATCATTTTACAGCAGTGCAGATCTTTTCCATATTTTATGTTGCTTCCTGATTACCCTGTGAATTGACAGCTGGAATCAAGCCCAAGGGTTAGTAATGGATAAAAATCTATCAGACACAACCATTACTAATCCAATAAGTGAAAGGTAAAAAACAACACAAAAACATGGCAAAATAGTTCATTTAAATAAAGGCTCCCCCACACTCCCTACTCAACCAATTTATTCATTTTTAAAAATTATCGATATTCTGATGTGATATCCCATGACATCAATCGAATCCTATGGAGCCTCGTTCTGAGAATTAGGCTCCATAGGTCACTCGCAGTCAGTGCCAGACACAGAATTTCTCATGAACGTGAGGAATTACATGTCTGTCACTGACCGCGAGTGACCTATGGAGCCTCGTTCTGAGAATGTTCTGAGAACATGTCCCTCATGGTCAGTGTCAGACACAGAATTTCTTCACTGATAAAGATTCATCAGTAAGCCAGGTTGCAGAAGGATTGGCAGCATGTCAGGATGACATCAAGCATCCATTATAGCTAGACATGCTGTCAATCCTTCTGCAACCTGTCCTCCTGATGAAGCTTTAGCAAATATGGAGGGGGGGGGTTAAATGGCAAATCATTGGACTTTCTACATAAGGGAAGTGTATCTTTTTTTCTTTTGTTTCCTTTCCTCACTTGTGTCTGTATGACCCTTTTACATGATTTTATATACTGGATTGTTTACATTGTTTGGTAAAGAATTGGTACCCCCTTTTTTGGAGGGGTGGTTTCCCATTTTTACAGTTCACCACCACTAATTGTGGTATGCAGGATACAATTTGGTATTGATGGGTTACTTTCTTTAGGGAAATTTAGGCACAGTCATGGAGCATCTAAATTTGCATTCTTCTTAGGGTGCCAATGACTCGCCCACCCCAGGGCTATGGGACACCCGGTGCCGGGCCGGACTAGCCCGGGGGACGTCAGTGGTGGCGGGGCCCAGCTCCGTACCCTGGTGGGGTCAATTAATATGGCTTCAGTGGGGGTGATTAAAGTTTGTATTATTCGTGACGCCACCTGTGGTTTGCGGCTATTAAGCCGCCGCTGTTGTATTAGGCCTCCGGGGTGATGGAACGGCAGCAATGGTGGTACTGCTCCCCACAGGTGGAGCGGTGCCCCGGGGCAACAGTTGGTGCTTGTAAGTGCCTATGCAGTGATGGAATAGTGCAGGCGGAATAATGGAGACAACACCAGGGGTGCAATTTCAAGATGTTTACTCACAGTTCCTGAGCTGCAGCACACTGGTGCCTTTGGACTGCTGGAACCCACTGTCAGGGACCTCCGCCGATCCTGGGTAGATCCTGGAATGAAAGCCGGTGCACCCCTCTATGTGTTCCTTTCTTCAGCTGACTCCTTAAGCCTTGCCCTTGTTGGCTGAACCTGGCTCGGCCTCCATTACAGCCTCCGGGCCAGGGGCTTGCCTGTCGGTAATTTACCCCCTTTCTAGAGGTTCTGCTGTGGGCTGTGGCCCGGGGAGCTTGCAGCTTTCCCTGGGCCTCGGTTTTTACTTTTGGAGTTGACTTTTCCTCCTCCAGTTTCTAGGGACCGTCCCCTGTGCGCAGCTTGATCCCTCCACCAAACCTTCTTATTGTGGAACAGGCCACAAGCCTGGAAGCTATCTGTGGCCTTGGAATCCCTTCTTTTCTCTACTTGGTGTCACTTGGACCCTCTGAGTCCCAGGGTCTTCACCACGAAGCGTCACTTTCTTCTCTTGCTCCCACCCACCCAGTTGCTAAGCTACCACCCTATGGGAACAGTGATGGGTCTTACGGCCCCTCCCAGCATGCAGCATGGGAGGGTTGCTGCCACTGTCCCTGGTCCCTGTATGTACTTAACAATGGGTGTAGTGTGAATTTGCCTGTGGACCGGCGTTCACTCCTTTCCTTACCCAGGATGGGACATCAAACCTCTGGCTGGGGTGCAATGTCTCTGTGGCGACGGAAGCCTCAGGGGCGCCACACCAACCTCCATTGTTAGGCATGTTCAGCATCAGGGTTGCCTTGTGTCTCCCATTTTTCTGTTTCCCTGGTTCTAATTATGAAAGTATGATCTATTAACTATTTGTTGTGTTGATATATTTGATATCACACAGAATCAGTTGTGTTTTTGTCTGTTTTTGTTTTTAATGCATATGCAACAAAAGTTGTTTTTATATATTTTTACTAAGGGAAATATATTTTTCTGTTAGCATTTGGTAATTTTTCCCTCCTATATTTGCATATGTTTACTTGTTTGAGCAGTAAAAGGAAAACTCTGATATCACAGAAACAAAGGCAAAATAAAAATGTTCATTGTCAGATTTGAATTCAGGAGGTACTGCTCCCCATGCCCACCTCTCCACAGTGATAGTAAATGACAGTGAAGATTATAAGTATCACTGATGCCAGCAGGGGAGAGGTTGGCATGGGGAGCAGTGCATAATCAGTTTGGATTAACATATGCTTGACTAGCCTGCACAAGACATAGAGCAAGTTAACAGGATAAGGTAGAGCAATAAAAGTTACTGAGCTTGAAAGGGCTGCCCATGCACTAATCCAAGATACTATTAGCTTTGTACTAAAAAATCCCCTGACAGATTCCCTTTAAAGATACTCATTCAATTTTTTAATTGTTTACATGATTCCAAGATAATTAATTATTTAAAAAAAATCTGCAACTACTATAAGGTGTAATAGGCCAAATAGTATCTGGAACTATAAGGCTATGTTCACACACTGCGTTTTTTATTCGCTGAGAAATTCTTGTAACCTTTCTGCAGACATTCCCCAGCAAAACGTATGGCAAAAAAAATTAGCTGTGCGCACCCTGAGTTTTTTTCTTAAGAAAATTCTTTCAGTAGATTTTCTTAAGAAAAAGAATGAGCATGTCACTTCTTTTCTGCAGCTAACTGTGTTATTCACTCAATTGACTGTAATGTAATCATGAAATAGTGCAGGGAATAACGCAGGTAGCAAATTCTGTGCGTTTCATTGTGTTTTCCTGCTTTATTCCCATGTTATTTCACGTTTTTCGGGACATAATGTTCATCACTGCCCTGCGTTTTGCAGGGAAGTGATGTCATTATGACAGGAAGGGGAAGCTAAGCACAGAGTAAACACACACATATCACACTCAATCCCTGGACGCCGCACGGAAGCCCTTCCGTGTGACCTCCGTCGGGTGCCCGTGCAGTCTGTGTCCCGCTCCTTGCCAGCCCTGCAGCTACCTGCACTGCAGGATCATCAGCTTCTCACACTGCAGTGTGGGCAGCCGCGGGGATGAAGAGCGCTGCTGTCAGGAGGTTGGATGAGATCATTACCTGCTGTGACGATCTCCTGTACTCCTGACATCAGTGCTGTCACTGCCTTCCATTGCCCGCCGTGTTCTCACGTCACGTGTCGTGGGCGGCCCGAGACTGTCACTAGCAGTGACATCACGGGCTCCCGCGTAATGCTGAGAACGCGGTGGGCAATGGAAGTCAGTGACAGCGCTGACGTCAGGAGTGCAGGAGATCGTCAGAGCAGGTAATGATCTTATCTAACCTCCTGACAGCAGTGCTTGTCATCCCCTGCAGTGACCTGGGCTGACCTATTGATGTTAGCTTAGGTCACTGCACTACTCTCCCAGCCAATGGGGAACATTCTGTTCTTCATTGACTGGGACAGTGACTATGGTATGGATCGTCGTGGGACCCCCTTATTGGATTACGCCTGGATTTGATTGTTCTTTTCAATAAAATTGTGAAAGAGGGAATGTTTTGGGGAGTGTTTTTTTTAAAAAAAACCCTTTTTTTGTTGTCTATTTTTTATTTCTTACTAACTGGGTTGGTGATGTCAGGTATCTGATAGACGCGTGACATCACTAACCCCAGGGCTTGATGCCAGGTGACATTACACATCTGGTATCAACCCCATTTATTACCCCGTTTGCCACCGCACCAGGGAAATGGGATGAGTTGGGGCAAAGCGCCAGGATTGGCACATCCAATAGATGCGCCGCTTCTGGGGTGGCTGTGGCCTGCTATTTTTAGGCTGGGGAGTGTCCAATAACGGTGGACCTCCCTAGTCTGAGAATACCAGACCACAGCTGTCCGCTTTGCCTTGGCCCCACGTTTTTTGTTTTAAATTATTTATTTAATGTAAAATGACAGTGTGGGGTGCCTTCTGTTTTGGATTACCAGCCAAGGTAAAGCTGCCAACTGTGGTCTGAAGGCTGCAGCCGTCTGTTTTACCCTAGCTGGCTACAAAAGATATGGGGGAACCCACATCATTTTTTTTTAATTTTTTTATTTTTTTATTTTTTTTAATTCATCTATATCCATCTATCTATCTATCTATCTATCTATCTATCTGTCTATCCATCTATCTATCTATCTATCTATCTATCAATTATCTATCTGTTATCTATATTATTTATTGCTGTTAAAGCATTAAAAAACGCAGGGACCAACCTGCAAAAAAACACACCAAAACGCGGTAAAAACGCATGCGTTTTTTGGTGCGTTATTGGTGCGTTTTTTAACGCAGGTGTGCTAATCCTTCACTCTCAAGAAATTTCTTAAGAAATGTCTTAAGGCTATGTGCGCACTTTGCATCGAGGTAGTTGCAGTTCTAAACGCATCCTCTGGCCAAAATGGTATTTGCCAAAGTTGCTTTTGACCACAAAAACGCTATAAATACGCTTATGCAAATTAAACACTGCATTTTTAACAGCAAAGTGCGCACAAGAAATCCCCACTTCCCATAGACTTTGCTTAATAATCAAAACACATGCCTTTTGGCAATAAAACGCTGCAGTTCAAAACGCTGCGGAAACGCAGGTAAAAACGCAAAGTGCGCATATAGCCTAAAACAAATCCTTTTTCTAGTGCGCACAGAGCCTAACACTGTTCTACATATTGTTAAGTACAGTGATAAAATGAGCCATTTTTTAATTACTTTGACCTCCTGAATTTAAATCTGACAATGAAAATTTTTATTTTGCTCTTGTTTCTGTGATAGGATTGGCCTTCCCATGATTAAGCCGCATTATATGTGGCGAAACGCGCGTCAGGGTATCTGACTGCTCAACTGCTACACTGGTTTATTTCCCTTCACCGTTTCTCTTTCACAGGTATGTGGATATATGGGCATAGTAATATACATGCCCTGCTCATTACTCCCACTATTAAGCTCATGTTGTTAGGGATTCATAAAAACATGGGGCACTATGTATAATTAAAATGTTTTACTTTTGCTGGCACGTATTTTTGGCTACTAATTAATGTAATTTTAATACTTAATATGTATTTTTAATGTGCCTTACGCAATTTTGCTAGCAATCTAATTATACTATCACTATGTTGCACATTTCTTTGCCCTGATCTTCTTTACATGCCATATTCTTGGGATCATTTTTGCACTTGGGGTCTTCTCATATTCATTTTATTTATTTATATTGTAAAATAGTTTACTGTATTTCCACTCTTGTCTTACCTCTGTTTACATTGACGGTATCCATTGGTGTTAAATGAATAAATAATTGTTGATTCAATTTCCAACTGTGTCTACGTTATCCATGCCATTGCATCCACGTACCTGTTTACACATTAAAGCCATTTTCCTTATAATGGCTATGAAATCGTTTGCACAAGTGCCACCAGCGGCAATGATGGCGCCAATTCAAAATTTAAATCAGGGAAAAGATAAAGACACCCGAGACGGAGCCAAAGAGGGGCCATGGAAGAGCCGAGAACCTTACCCACAGTCTCACCCCACATATATTTTTATTAAAGTAATAAAATGTATTCATTTATTATTTATATTAACTTATGTGATGGGAGTCATTTTGTATAATATCCACAAGAATGGAACCAATTGGGGTAATGCAAATTCTTACTTTAAACTTTTGTTCTCCCCATGATGCACACAAGATTTTCGCTGCAAATAAAACAAAAAAAACTGGTTTCTCACACAGTATATAAGGTCATATACTGGTTTATTTTGTCAGTATAATGTTTTTTTTTGTGGGGAGGTGATGTAGACCAATGTTGGTTAATAGCCATTAGTAAAATGTGACAATTTCTACATGTAGAGTGTTTTTGTTTGGAAGTCTTCTAGTGATTTTGGGGGGCTTAGGGGTACTTTGCACACTACGACATCACAAGCCGATGCTGCGATGCCGAGCGCGATAGTCCCCGCCCCCGTCGCAGCTGCGATATCATTGTGATAGCTGCCGTAGCGAATATTATCGCTACGGCTGCTTCACATGCACTCACCTACCGTGCGACGTTGCTTTAGCCGGCGAATGGCCTCCTTATTAAGGGGGCGGGTCGTGCGGCATCACTGCGACGTCACACGGCAGGCGGCCAATAGGAGCGGAGGGGCAGAGATGAGCGGGATGTAAACATCCCGCCCACCTCCGTCCTTCCGCATAGCCGACGGGAGCCGCGGTCACGCAGGTAGGAGATGTTCCTCGCTCCTGCGACTTCACACACAGCGATGTGTGCTGCCGCAGGAGCGAGGAACAACATCGGACCGTCGCGTCAGCGTAATTATGGAATTCGCCGACGCTACACCGATGATACGATTACGACGATTTTGCGCTCGTTAATCGTATCATCTAGGATTTACACACTACGATGTCGAGAGCGACGCAGGAAGTGCGTCACTTTCGACATGACCCCACCGACATCGCACCTGCGATTTCGTAGTGTGCAAAGTACCCCTTAGTCTTTCCTCTACAACATCAAGCTCATCTTTAAGAAAATGCTAAAAGAAGAACAAACTAAAAACAAAAGCAAGAAAAAATGCCACTGAAAGCTTTGAATTGCTGATTTTTACCATTTGCTGAAAAATGTTACAAAAAAAGACGCATAAGAGGCCTAATATATTTAAAAAACTGCATCACCATTTCCATTTGGGAATCTGTCCATACCACACTGCAAATTTAAAGTGACTTATCACGGTCAGAAGTTAAAATGAACATATTTTCATTCTGCGATTCTCGTATACTGCCAGTTATAACTAGCAGATAAAATCTGCAATAACCATGGAATAAAATCTCCAGAGCAGCCGTCATTACATAGGACACTTTGCTCTTTCAGGTTACTGAAAACCATCCTGGAACATATAAATGGAAATATTTAAATGCGCTGATGACTCAAATCTCAAATAATTATGCAAGAAAGTTGAAATTCGGCTGATGATTTCACAAAAATTCTTTATGCTAGTGATGATAGAATATCCCTCAGAGACCTGGATTCTTGAAGGATAAATGCAAATAGATACTTCATATGGCTATGAATTAGAGTTGTTTACTGAGAAGTGCATTTGAGCAGAAATCTGTGCAGCCAATCACTGACTATTCGATTGGTGAGGAGTGGCTTTTTAATTATATATGATTTGATATGCTGCTGTACATTACTCACATTTACCACCTGTTTAATAAAGGTTAAATCATGAGTGAGTCACATCACCAGGTTACATCTTGAATTGGAGTGGATTTACTTTCTTTTGATGCCGAAAGGTTTAAGATTTTATTTTGTCACCACGCCCTTCTGCTATATAAACCCACTCCTGGATTTGCTCCATACCAGTGTTATATTCTCTGTCCCAACCACATTGAAGGAGTCTGTCTCTGCCTAGCTGTGATGTCGTTTCAATTGCAGCTGTGAATTTTCCATCTGAAGAAACCAAGGAGTGATTTTTGTTGTGTCTTTCCCCACCCATTTGTCTTACCATAAACTCTACTAGAGAGAGAGAGTGGGTTACACCGACCATAAGAACTTAAACCATCAAAGAGAGAAGAATCCAATAACCATAACAGCTTATGTGGCACTCTGGACAAGCCAGGTCATTACAGGTACTACAACAACACACCCCACACCCCTGCTAGGCACACCGAAGTCAAACAAAAATCCTTGTTGCCTCCCTCCAGGGGCTGTCCACACCAGGGGGTGGGCCAGGCAGTTGGCCCCGCCCACCGAGGAGTTCACAGTCCTGGAGGCGGGAAAAAGAAGTCAGATGAGTTTTGAGTTTGGAAGAGTGAAGTAGTAGAGCAGACTGAAGGCGTCCGGGTGTGTGGCCCGGACGGAACAGCAAGGTTGGCAGACGGTGGTGACCGTCTGCAGGAGAGGCTGATTGGAGCGAACCGTAAGGACGGGCGGTGGCCCAACGGTACCGGATTGGGGAGCAAAGAGAAGCCAGCACCATTCGGCAGGGCTTACGGACCCCGACCAGGCTAGGAGTCGCCGTAAAACTGGTCAAATCCGTTAGCGAAGGGAACCTCCGGGGTTTCCCAGCAGTCAAGACCCGATTGAAGGCAACAGCTCAAACCGTAAAGAGAAACACAGTCACCGCCAAGCCTACAGTTCCCAGGGCCAGAGCCTGCGGGCAAAAGGGGCTCCTTCAGCATCCATCCAAACTGGGGAGCGGGTTACCGATGGGAAGCCATTGGAACCGTAAACACAACACAGGTGCAGGGAAAGGCAGTCACCATCAACTTACCGGGAGAGCTACCGCAGCCATCTGTGGGACCCGTCCATCCAGCCATTTTTTTTACCGGAGACTTTGCATTCATCATTGGCTGAGTGAGTACCACCATGCCGTGCGGCACAGCGCTGCCCCCGTGACCCTGCACCTCACCAGGCCCCGTAACCCGCCTACCATCCATCCCTACCCCTCACCAGGGCCCCGGGACAACAAACCCCCCTACCCACGGAGGGGAGAACCAACATCCAAGCTGCTCCCTGTCATCGCTCCCGGGATCCCCTTCCAGAGCAGCGGTGGTGTCACAACCTCACCACAACCGTGGGTGGCGTCACGGACAATATCCCTAAACCAAACCACCCCCTTTCACTCACGGGTGAGGAACGCCGCTCGAGTCCCCGGGATCCGGCCCACCTCTCGAGCCACCGAGCAGCAGCAGCAGCAGCCATACCCGAGCAGTGGGTGAGCGCAGCGTCCCCTCCTCCGCCCGAGACACTTACACTATACTGCAAAGAGAGGACCCCACTAACCAGAAGAGTTTATACTCCACAGGAAAGAGAGAAGACCCTATGAACTATATGAACTTACACTCTACGAGAGAGAGAGAGAGAGAGATACGATCCTGCTAATCATAAGAGCTAAAACTCTACAGGAGAGAGAGGACCTCACTGACCATAAAAGCTTACAATCCATAGAAGAGAGAAAGGACCCCACTAACCATAATAACTTACACTCTATAAGGCTTCTTTCACACGTCTGTGAAAAACCACGCATGTTTTTCACGGACGTGTCAGAGGTGCGTTTTGGCACTATGTGTGTTCTTCGCCTGTTATTCGTGATAACACACAGAGAAAGGGAACTTTCTACTCACCTGTCCCTGGCGTCGCTGTCCGTGGTGCTGATCTTCGGTCTCCGGTCCTGCAGACTCCCCGCTGCTGCTGCTTCCGGCCGCAGTGAAGTGAATATTCAATTAGCATAATGAGCAGCGGTGGGCAGCAAGTGACAACAGCGGCAGAGACTGCAGGGCTGGAGAAGGTGAATAAAGTTTTGTTTTATTTTCTCACACACACATGTCTTCTCTTCGGTGCGTGTCACACGGAACACATCCGTGTGGTCCGTGTGTGTTACGTGTGACACGTTTGCGTTCCGTGTGACACCCGTGATGCCGGAGAGGAAACGGACATGATGGCATAAGAAACACACGGACACACGTAAGTACGGAACGGACACACGATCCGTGCGCAAATACTTACGTGTGTCCTAAACCATAGGAATACCTAGGTTTATGTGTGTACGTGTCTCTGATACGTGAGAAAACTGCCAAACACGTACCAGAGACACGTGCGTGTGAAGGGGGCCTAAGAGAGACAGAGATAGAACCCTGCTAACCATAAGAGCTGACACTGAACAGAAGAGAGAGAGGACCTCACTGACCATAAGGGCTTGCAATCCATAGGAGAGAAAGAGAGAGGATCCTGCTCACAATAAGAGCTTACACACTGCAGAAAAAAAAGAGACTTACCCAGTGACTAAAAAACAAAAATAAAACAAAAAACGCTGCTATACAAACTGTTTTCTAAGGATAGGCCATCAATGTAAACGTAGTGGACACCCCCTTTAATCTCTCTGCTACTATAGTTTTCTGGTGCTCGGTCTCAGGCTTAATGATGACTATGATGCAGGGTATGTTTGATGGAAGGAGGCTGGGCGAGATTGGAGTTGGGAACTTGCATGTGGAAGACTAGATGGCACTGAGCGAACTACTTTGGGCTTCACCGTGCGCTATAGTATATTTGCTGGATTGAAGCAGAATATAGAAGATGAGTATAAAGATTAAAAACAAGCTATATGTTGAGCTCTATATGATGCTTACTGTACTTTACACATGCTGACAGTTTCCCTTAAGAAGACAGTGACCCTCCTAACATGTTCAGCGTCTGTGCAGCTGCACAGGTTGCACCAACGGACCGTGCGTCCCGAACATAGTGATATCTTACCGTCATGTGCAGCCAATACAATGTCAGTCATTGCTGTACTGCAGGCTACAACTGTAAATCAGAAAGGAAGGATGACTATGGGTCACACAAAAAAGGAAGCACTGCAAAAAGAATATTTAGCGGACAGAAAACAAGCTGGAATGGATACATTTAAAGGTTTCTCTCAAAACAGACATCCCTGACATGTTAGTAAGATATCAAAATCCTGGCGGTCTAGCAGCTGCAAATTTATATAAATCCCACTGAATAAAATGGATACAGACCACATTTGCTTGGTTACCTCTCTGCTGACAACAGTGTAGTGGGGCTCCGCTCCTGAAAAAAAAAAAGTAATTTGATACTTAGCGCCTAAATGACCACCCGCACTCATTTTTATGGCTGCCATTACGGGGCCTTATTCCTCAGTGCTGCCTTTTTGTGGTACTGAGAAATAAAAGTATAGAGTCCCACTGACAGGCAAAAATGGGTGACTTTATACTATTGCTACCACTCAGTTACATTGGCCACGATCAGTGTTAGCACCGATCGTCGCTTTTTAACCTATTAGATGTTGTAATAGTGACAGCAGCATCTAGATGGTTAATAGAGGTGGGGCACCTTCTTTAACCACATTGGCACTAAGTAATGAAAGAGACTAAGTAAAAAATGTAAAATAAAAGTTCAAGAAAATTTTAAAAAGGAGAAGAAAAAAACTAAAACAAATTGTGGTAAATTTTTCACCGGTAAATTGTAAAAAATGAGAATAAACAAATATATGTACACATAACTGGCATCTAGGTGTTCAGATCAACCCAAACTAAAAGTGTCACATTATTGTCCAGTATGGCTAACACCGTAAGAAAAAAAAAAGTAGCTTTTTCGTCATACTGACACACAAAGAAATGGAATAAATAATGATGATCAAAAAGTTATATGTAAAAGATATAAATGGTATCACTGAACAAAAATATCATCCGGCAAAAAAAAGTCAGCAGAAATATAAAAAAAAGGTACAGGTCTCAGAATATTGTGATGCAAAAATAACTATACTTTGTAAAACATTTATTTTCATGTACAAAAATAGCAAAGCATTAAAAGTCCAGTATCACTGCAATCATACTGACCAGAATAAGAAAGCTGTCTAAGGCCCCCTTCACATGTCCGTGAAAAAACACGCACGTGTGTTACGTCCATTTTTCGGGTCCGTTTTCCGTTTTTGTGTCCTTTTTTTGTGTCCGTGTGCCATCTGTGTGAATGCCGTATGCTAGCCGTGTGTGCGTGTTGGTTGTCCGTTTATGCGTGAGAGAAATAACTGACATGTGTATGTGTTGTCCGTGTGAATTTATGCATGTTTGTGATGCACAATGTCGTAGATACATACCCGCTGACAGCAGACAGAGCCGCGCGTAGAGAATGAACTGGGGTGAACTTCACCCGACTTCATTGTCATACCGCGGCTCTGTCTGTGTCGCGTCCTGATTAGCGGTCACCCGTGAAGGACTCACCGGTGACCGCTAATCCCCAAAGTGACTGAATGGAGTACCCCTCTCTCATACTCAACGTTCCCCGATCACCGGCATGGCGCTGCACGGCTGTTCTCTAAATTCCGGCGGCTTTTCCTCTTTTGAAAAAGCCGGCCGCTCATTAAACAATCTCGTATTCCCTGCTTTCCCCGCCCACCGGCGCCTGTAATTGGTTGCAGTTAGACACGCCCCCACGCTGATTGACAGCTGTCTCACTGCAACCAATCACAGCTGCTGGGGGGCGGGACTATACTGTGCAGTGAAAAAAATAAATAATTGAAAAAAAAACGGTGTGCAGTCCCCCCCCATTTTGATACAAGCCAGGGTAAAGTCACATGGCTGAAGACTGGTGTTCTCAGGATGGGGAGCTCCACGTTATGGGGAGCCCCCCAGCCTAACAATATCAGCCAGCAGCCACCCGGAATGGCCGCATACAATAGATGCGACTGTTGTGGGACTCTACCCGGCTCTTCCCGATTGGCCATGGTGCATTGGCAATCGGGGTAATAAGGAGTTAATGGCAGCTCATAGCTGCCAATAAGTCCTAGATTAATCATGTCAGGGGTCTCCCCAAGATACCTTCCATGATTAACCTATAAGTTACAGTAAATAAACACACACACCCGAACAATCCTTTATTAGAAATAAAAATCACTAACAAATACCCTCGTTCAAAACTTTATTAAGCCCGAAAAACCCCTCCATGTCGGGCGGTGGCCGCGATTAACCTCAGTGACAGCTCAGCAGATTGCGCTATTCCCTTCATTAGCTACGTGGAGCTGACAAGAGCGGCGGTGTCTTCAGCAGCTCCTGTCACCTTCATGCAGCAGAGCTGGATGTGACGCTGGAGGTCCATGGATTACACCGGGGCAGTACAGATGGATTTATAGAAATCCCATGCCCACTGTGCTTGTTATGCCTGCTGTGTATACTGACATGCGGTACAGTTTCCCGAGCTGCAGCATGTCAATTTATTGATGCAGAGTTGCGAGTGTTCTCCGCAGGAGAACAGAGGGAAAAAGGGCAGCAACCCGAACTCTGATCGTGAGCACTCACGACCCCGCAGGAGAGGACATGCTGCTTCCATGACACAATGTGTCCGGATCATGAACATGTAACCTTACACAGCATGGCAAATAGCAAAAAACCTGTGTGATTATTTATTCTTCTTCCCAAAAGTTAACATGATATAATGGACAAACGAGCACATGAAAAATCATCCAATTTTCATCCATAGTGTCCTCTGTTTGGCTGATCTTTATGTGACGCCATGGCTAGGCCAGGTAGTCACAGATAGGGTCCCACATTACACCAGTCCCCTAACAAGGTGACAGCTGCCAAACACTAAAACCCTAGTCACCCCCCTCAGTGCTTGATGGACACACCAGGGGGCGGAGCCATGCGGTTTGACATGCCCACCGAGGAGTTCGGGTGGCCTGGGTGGGAAAAGTAGCGAAATCAGTTGCTGCCGCTGAGCACGGGGCGGTACACCCCGATTTCCTGGCGTCACGAACAGGATGCTTACCCATTCACTTACCTATTGAAGTGCGGTGATCCGTTGTGAAATTTTCGGGATCCGCCATCTTGCCGCCATCTTTTGGCGTGAAGATTCCCGCCAGAGTCTTCTTCCCCGCGAAAGCTGAAAGCCCCGCCCCCTGGGAACATGGCCATACAGCAAAGCCAGAAGTCGCAAAACGAGACTTACGGGCCGGAGAGATGAGTGCCGCGAAAAGACCAAGGGGGAGCAGATGGAGGATGTCTGCTCCTGAACCCGATGCCCGCCCCACGCCGACCGCTGGAGCGGCGGCGTTCGTGGGGGAAGCAGCCGGCGAGGAAGCTGCAGCTCCCGCTCCGGTCGCAGGAGCGGCGGATCCTGAGGTTCCGGTGGTGACTCCCCGTGCGACAGCTGGCGGCAACCCACCTGCCGCAGGAAGGATGTCGGCCCCGGCAGTCCGCCCGGACACAACGGGAACGGCGCCCGGCCCAGAAGACCCCGTAGTCGCCAGCTCCGAGTCAGAGAGGACAGATGGCAGGAGCTCAGGGGATGATACGGAGTCCGTCTCAGAGGATAAGGCCCCGCTCGTCATCGGTGTCTTCGGAAACACGATGATGGCACTCTGCAGGTACTGTCAGCAGCTAGGGCACTTTGCAGGCATGTGCCCTGAAAATGTCCCGCCTTAAAGGAGCCAGAACCCGCCACAAGTTTGAGTTGATGTTCCTGTTTTAAAGTTTTAACGTTTTTAAATATAGACATGGCTGAGAACTAGCAGGCCACCTAAAAACTTTTGGGCCTTGTAAATAGTCCCTGACCACCCTTTCCATGTCTACAGTCTCAGGAGAGGCTGGTCGGAGGAAGGGCCTGCAGCAGAGGAGGCCGAGGTCCCGTCACTAAGGAAACCGGTGACTACCCTCCTGGTCAGAGGTCCCCTGGGCGTGGGGCCTCTGAGAGACTGCCGGGTAAGGAACTTATTACCCGACCCGAGTGGGCAACACCCGGACCTGAACCCGTTTCCTGGACTGGGGAAAAGGGGTGCTGACCTGGTTTTTAAAGGCAGCATCAGGGCTAGGTTTGCTTGGGTGGGCAAAATGAAAAGGGACCCAGTCCCGTCCCATTCCTGGTTAATAAAAATGTTTGCAACGTTTAAGTAACCAGCCTCCCGCAAGGGAAGAACAATACAAATGCTTGAGTCTTGGGGCACGTTTTCCTCGGCTTCCACGGTAACCAGTATGGGTGAGTGTAAGATGGGAATTCCTCTATTTGCTCTCATTATTGTTCACTTATATTCTTGTTGTTTATAACATGGTCTAGGATGTGGCTCCTCTGAGCACCGGGAACAACTAACTGAATGAGTGCCCTTTACTTTGGACACATACTGTAATGCCCTTTAACCCTGTATATGCTCTGTTATTTCATGTTGGGCAAATTTGCAGTTTTTGTATAGTTGCCTAGAGGAGTCATTATTTGACATTGTTATATTTTTACTCCCTATATGGTACGTGGACCCGTGTTCTACACCAGTGACATATCTTTAGCCTGATCAGTATACTGTATTAACTCTCTGTGATGATGTTTTTGTACTGTCACTTCTTTTGCTATGCACTATATTTAAATAAATATTTGTTATATTTTTGCAAAAAGATGTTGTACTGATTATTGACCCTGTGGTCCCTTATGTGACCCATGACTGCTTTGCCCTTGTTTCTCCTGGGTTGTGCTTATGTATTTTGGGTGCAGTCATAACAATATGTTATATTTGGTCGTACATCTTGCCCTTCTCTGTCTGATTCAAATGCTTGAGTCTTGTATAAATGTTATTATACCTGTAAATATGTTCTTTTATCTTTTTCCAGTTTAAAGAAAATAAACGGTGGTGGTCGGAAAGCCCGCAACAAGTCTGTGGTTAACCAAGGGGGAGTGTGACGCCCTGGTCAGGCTAGGTAGTCACAGATAGGGCCCCGCATTACACCAGTCCCCTAACAAGGTGACAGCTGTCAAACACTAAAACCCTAGTCACCCGCCTCAGTGCTTGATGAAAACACCAGGGGGTGGAGCCAGGCGGTTGGACATGCCCATCGAGGAGTTCGGATGGCCTGGGGCGGGAAAAGTAGGGAGATCAGTTTTGGAGGTGAAGTAGAGTGGAAGCAGGCCTGTGTGTAAGGTCTGCAACTTACTGACAGGTGCCAGGGTTGGAGCCCGGGCACCTTTGGCTAGGAGGCATACGGAGGCCTCTGCCTGCAGGAGCCGGGAAGACTGCTCGGTGGAACCGTGGTAGACTGGGAAAGGGTAGTGGCCCGCCGGTACCGACCTGGGGAACCGACTCGGAAACCGGAGCACAAAGGGCGGTACTCAGACCCTGAAGCTAGGTCCAGAAGCTACCGGGGGCTAGCTAATTAACTGATTGCGGCCAGGACTATAGGTTCTGTCCCACCCAAAGTCCCGACTGAAGACAACAGCCCAACGAAGGGGATAGAAAGCCACCGCCACGGCAGAGAGATCCCACAGGCCAGTATCTGCGGGCAAAGGGCTCCTTAGGCAACCACAAGTCGGGGAGCGGACTCCTGATGTTGCAGGCGCAGGTAGTCCACCATCACACAAACGGTGCAGGGGAAAGGCAGAGACCACCAACCGGGTGGGGGACCAGACTGCAGCCGGCTGCGGGCACCGACCACCATCACCTTAGTTTACCAGAGACTTGTGTGTGTTACTAATCGTGAGTACATCAATGCCCTCTGGCCGCCCATCTCCCTGCACCGCCTAACTCTCCCCAATGGGTCCCGGGGCCACAGAGGGGTTAACAACTTGCTGCGCAACATCTCCCCCGGGTACCTTGTAACTGCAGCGGTGGTGTCCACCTTCACCACAACCCATGGGTGACGTCACGAACTCAAACACGGCTGCGGCCGTACATCTACGTCCCCCCAAACCGCCAGCCCCTTTTAAATCGGAGTGACCATGGACCCCCGGGTCCGGAGATCCTCGAGCCACCCACTGAAGGTCCGGATCCGAGCGGCTCAGCTGCCGCCGAGCACGGGGCAGTACATTTCCGTTCATAAGACAATGCGACATCCGTATGTGATCCATCTTCAATCCATTTTGTTACATCTACATTCAAAATCAAATACATTTCTAAAGTTAATAATGTAAATGTATCTGTAAAAATTAGTTCTGTGTGGGATCTGGTATATTTACACACCCTTAAGGGTGCTTTACACGCTGCGACATCGTTAGCGATAGCTAGCGATATCTTGCGCGATAGCACCCGCCCCCGTCGTTCGTGCGACATTTGGTGATCGCTGCCGTAGCGAACATTGTCGATAATTTATATATATAATTGCCTTATTCTGTCTGTCTGTCTGTCTGTCTGTCTTGCTCCAAAATTGTGTCCTTACGGTGACACAAAGCTGATTGGCCGCTGGGCTCGCCATGGCCTCGCCCCCCCGCACGGATTGGCCGCTCGCCCAGGCTGCGCCCCCACACGGATTGGCCGGCCGCTCGCCCAGGCTCCGCCCCCCCACAGATTGGCCTCTCGCCCCGGCACCCTGCAGGCATTGGCAACTCGGCCACGCCCCGCCCCCCTCACGCAATGCACGCTAGCTCTGCCCCCCCCCATACCACCCCCCCCCGCATTCCCCGAACCGACACGGTCACGGAGCCACGACTACCAGGTGAGTACTGTACCCCTGGGAGCCCACATCAGCGTATGCCGCCAACCCAACCGACACATATCCTCGCATTGCTGGGGCTGGCTGGCGTATGCTGGTGTGGGCTCCCGTGCAAGCGGGGGACGAGATGCGCTGGTAACCATGGTAGCATAGTTACCAGCGCATCAAGGTCCGGCAGCGGCGGAAAATACACACACGCACACACATAACAGCACACACACACACACACACATCAGATCACACTCACTCTCACACACACATCACATCGCATCCACATACTCACAACATCCTGGGATATCGCTTGCTTCTCGGCGGCGATATTGTGCTGTGAGCTTCCAGGACCTGCCGGAGGATCACATGGCCAGAAGCATGTGGTATCTCCGGATGTTGTGAGTATGAGCGCGTATGTGCAATATCGTCAATGTGTGTGTGCGTGAGTGTCTGCGATCGGGTGTGTGTGAGTATATGCGATCGGGAGTGTGAGTGTATGCGATCGGGTGTGTGTGAGTGTATGCGATCGGGTGTGTATGAGTGTATGCGATCGGGTGTGTGTGAGTGTATGCGATCGGGTGTGTGGGTGTGTGTGAGTGTATGCGATCGGATCTGTGAGTGTCGGCAGAGGAGCACGGCGTGCTGGAGGAGGCTGGGAGGAGAGAGGCTGATCCTGGGGAAGGCTGGGATGGGGAGGCTGAGAGAAGAGAGGCTGATGCTGGGGGAGGCTGAGGCTGGGGTAGGCTGGGAGTAGAGAGGCTGATGCTGGGGACCGAAAAGGCATCAGCTGGGGACAGAAAAGGCTGATGCTGGGAGGAGAGAGGCTGATGCTGGGATGAGAGAGGCTGATGCTGGGGACAGAGAGGCTGATGCTGGGAGGAGAGAGGCTGATGCTGGGGACAGAGAGGCTGATGCTGGGAGGAGAGAGGCTGATGCTGGGATGAGAGAGGCTGATGCTGGGGACAGAGAGGCTGATGCTGGGAGGAGAGAGGCTGATGCTGGGATGAGAGAGGCTGATGCTGGGATGAGAGAGGCTGATGATGGGGACAGAGAGGCTGATGCTGGGGACAGAGAGGCTGATGCTGGGATGAGAAAGGCTGGTGCTGGGGACAGAGAGGCTGATGCTGGGGACAGAGAGGCTGATGCTGGGATGAGAGAGGCTGATGATGGGGACAGAGAGGCTGATGCTGGGGACAGAGAGGCTGATGCTGGGAGGAGAGAGGCTGATGCTGCGGGTAGAGAGGCTGATGCTGGGAGGAGAGAGGCTGATGCTGCAGGCAGAGAGGCTGATGCTGCGGGTAGAGAGGCTGATGCTGGTGCAGCATGGGGGATGGAGCACGATGGGGGGTGCGCAGCATGGGGGATGGAGCACGTTTGGGAATGCGCAACATGGCACATGGAGCACGTTTGGGAGTGCGCAGCATGGCGGATGGAGCACGTTTGGGAGTGCGCAGCATGGCGGATGGACCACGTTTGGGAGTGCGCAGCATGGCGGATGGAGCACGTTTGGGAGTGCGCAGCATGGCGGATGGAGCACGTTTGCGAGTGTGCAGCATGGCGGATGGAGCACGTTTGGGAGTGCGCAGCATGGGGGATGCAGCACGATGGGGAGTGCGGAGTATGGCGGATGGAGCACGTTTGGGAGTGCGCAGCATGGCGGATGGACCACGTTTGGGAGTGCGCAGCATGGCGGATGGAGCACGTTTGGGAGTGCGCAGCATGGCGGATGGAGCACGTTTGGGAGTGCGCAGCATAGGGGATGGAGCACGATGGGGAGTGCGCTGCATGGGGGATGGAGCACGATGGAGAGTGCGGAGTATGGCGGATGGAGCACGTTTGGGAGTGCGCAGCATGGCGGATGGAGCACGTTTAGGAGTGCGCAGCATGGCGGATGGAGCACGTTTGGGAGTGCGCAGCATGGGAGATGGAGCACGATGGGGGGTGCGCAGCATAGGGGATGGAGCACGATGGGTAGTGCGCTGCATGGGGGATGGAGCACGATGGGGAGTGCGCTGCATGGGGGATGGAGCACGATGGGAAGTGCACACCTCCCCCCAACACACACACACGCGCGCGCACTGCACAACACACCACACACACACACTGGGAACCACAAACAACTGCCCTACACAGACACCCACACACACAGACAACGCTGCACACACAAATATACGCACATACCGCACAACACACACATTGCACAAAACATACCTCCCCCCAAAACACACCACACACACACAAACCGCGCAACACACACACAACGCTACAGACACACAGCGCTCCACAAACAACGCAACACACGCAACACACATACAACACCGCTCTCACCCCCCCGTCACACCCAGACAACACCCAGAACATGTACAGCGCCCTACACAAACACTTGGTAACTACACACAACAACATCTATATATATATATATATATATATATATATATATATAACAAAAATCATACATGAACTACACAATACGTAAATTCTAGAATACCCGATGCGTAGAATCGGGCCACCTTCTAGTGATAATGATAATTATCTATAATGTTCGCTACGGCAGTGTCACATGCACATACCTTTGCAGCGTCGTTGATGTGACCGCCGAACAATCCCTCCTTCAAGGGGGAGGTGCGTTCGGCGTCATAGCGACGTCACTGCAGTGTCATTAAGCAGCGCCCAATAGCAGAGGAGGGGCGGAGATGAGCGGCCGGAACATGCCCACCTCCTTCCTTCCTCATTGCCAGTGGACGCAGGTAAGGAGATGTTCGTCGTTCCTGCGGTGTCACACATAGCGATGTGTGATGCCGCAGGAACGACAAACAACCTCGCTACTGACCATATAATGTTTTTTGGTAAATGAACGACGTGTCACAGACCAACGATTTTTGCCTCTTTTGCGATCGTTTAAGGTCGCTCATAGGTGTCACACGCTGCGATGTCGCTAACGACGCCGGATGTGCGTCACAAACACCATGACCCCGACGATATATCGTTAGCGATGTCGCAGCGTGTAAAGCACCCTTTAGATTGAGTGGGTAACTCTCATTCGATACTTGGAAGAGAATAGTGCATCATGTGACTTTTTTCACATAGAGGCCACTTGCAAATGAGCGTGTAAACTGGATGTGTGCTATTTGATTTTTAATCGGACAGCACACTGACTCATGTTATTGAATATTACTGTTCAGATGATATTTTTTTTCTTTCCAAGTGTCTGAGAAAATAATTGCAGCGTGCTCTACTTTCATCTGAGTCTCGGATGAGACTCAAACATTCAAGTCTATGTTTGCATGAAAAAAATCTGCTTCACATGGACCATCAGAGGGGCATCTGATTTTTACAGATAGATTTCTATTATAAGCCTAGGAAACTGTATGTGATCATGTACTTGTTTTAATGTAGTTGTATGAAAACAAAACGTACATGGATGTCAAAAGGATATCAGACAGATGTCACATGGATGTAAGAAAACAGAGAGGCATTTGGCACACAAATTAAATTATAAAAAAAAATGTCAGAGTTTTCAGGATGAAACTGTCACAGGTGTGTCATTGGCAACAGACAATCCTGTGGTGTCTGGCAATAGAAGGTCACAGCATTTAGCTGTGCAAAATGCTCCCTGAATTTCTATTATTCCTGCTGTTAGTATTCAATATACTACGTATCTCTTCTACAAGGTTTTCATCCTTTTCCCTTTAGGGCCCAGTGGAGCACCTTTTCCCTCAGCTGCTAATTATCTATATTTTCCCTTGGGTTTAAATACTCTCATTTACCCTGTACTTGTGCTGGTGGTATTCAGTTCCTTGACAAGCTTTGGATCCAAACAGGTAGCTTGCACTCATCTGTAGGATCGTTGCTGTTCTTTGCTGAACTTCTTCCTGAGGCATCTGGAAATAAGCTGTTCATGCGCTTTTCCCCATGTGTGTATGCTCCCTGTGTCTTCTTTAATGTTTAGTGGGATTGACAAAGAGCTCATCCCATCCATTCCCTATCTGGGGCCCAGCTCTAAAGTCATCATAAGGTCAGGTGTCCTGTTTGGCGCATAGTTGGGGAACCTATCTAGGGGGTGAGGGACCCCAGGGGCCAGCGGTAGGTTTGGTCAGAGGTCACCATCTCCCCCTTAAATAATTAATTAGCATTTTATTCCATGAAATAAATATTTGATACAATAGAAATACAGAACTTAATAATTGGTTCAGAAACCTTTGTTTTCAATTATAGAGGTCACACGTTTCCTGTAGTTTTTGACCAAGTTTGCACAAACTGCAGCAGGGATTTTGGTGCACTCCTCCATACAGATCTTCTCCAGATCTTTCAGGTTTCAGGGCTGTCACTGGATAACATTGAATTTCAGCTCCCTCCTAAGTTTTTCTGGGTTTAGGTCTAAAGATTGGCTAGGCCACTCCTGGACCTTGAAACGCTTCTTACAGATCCACTCCTTAGATGCACTGGCTATGTGTTTTGGGTCATCGTCATGCTGAAAGATCTAGCCATGACCCATTTCAATGCTCTTACTAAGGGAAGGAGATTGTTGGCCAAAATCTCGAGATACATGACCCCATCCATGCTCCCTTTCATACAGTAGAGTTGTCCTGTCCCCTTTGCAGAAAAGCAACCTCAAAGTATGATGTTTCCATCCCCATGCTTCACGGTTGTGACGGTGTTCTTGGGGTTGTACTCATTCTTCTTCTTCAAAACACCGAGTGGCGTTGATACCAAAAATGTCTTTTTAGTCTCATTTGACCACATGACCTTCTCCCATGCCTCCTTTGAATCATCCAACTTCAATCAGGCCTGGACATGTACTGGCATAAGCAGGGGGACCTTGCCTTCCTGCCTGCTCTGCAGGATTTTAATGCATGACAGAGTACTATGTTACTAATGGTAATCCTTGAATCTGTGGTCCCAGCTCTCTTAAAGTCATTGACCAGGTGTGGTTTTGCGCTGATTCCTGAACTTTTTCAGAATCATCCTTATGATATGAGGAGAACTCTTGCATGGAGCTCCAGACCAAATAAGATTGACAGTCATATTGTTTCTTACATTTTTTAATAATTGCACCAACAGTTGTTGCCTCCTTACCAAGCTGCTTGCCTATTGTACTGTAGCTCATCCCAGCCTTGTGAGGTCTACAATTTTGTCCCTGGTATCCTTAGACAGATCTTTGGTCTTGGCCATAGTGGAGAGGTTAGAGTGTGATAGAGTGTGTGGACAGGTGTCTTTTTTACAGGTAACAGATAAGGCTGCTTTACACCTTACAATTACACATGGGATCTCGTTTGCGATCACACATGCCCCCATCGTATGTGCGGCACGTTCAATTTGCTGCCCGTGTCACACAAACGATTAAAGCCCGTCACACGTATTTACCTTCCATACGACCTCAATGTGGGCGGCAAACATCCACTTCCTGGAGTGGGAGGGACGTTCGGCGTCACAGCGATGTCACATGGCAGCTGTCCAATAGAAGCGGAGGGGCGGAGATGAGGGGGACGTAAACATCCCACCCAACTCTTTCCTTCTGCACAGCCGGCGGGAGCCGCGGGACGCAGGTAAGCTGAGTTCATCGTTCCCGGGGTGTCACACACAGCGATGTGTGCTGCCTCGGGAACATTGAACAACTGGACGTTCAATTGATAGAAATTGAACGACGTGTATGCGATCAAAGGTTTTTCGTTCAATCGCAATCGCACGTAGGTTTCACACGCTACAACAACACTAACGATGCCGGATGTGCGTCACTTACGACGTGACCCCGCCGACACATCGTTAGATATATTATAGCGTGTAAAGCCCGCTATACCAGAGTTTGAAGACTTCTTTGTGAAAAAAAACAGGTCTGTGAGAGCCAGAATTCTTGCTTTTTGATAGGTGATAAAATATTTATTTCATGTAATAAAATGCACAATTCATTATTTAAAAATCATACAATGTGATTTTCTGGATTTTTTATTCTGTCTGTTACAGTTTACTTGTAGCTATGATAAAAATTACAGACCTGTCCATTCTTTGTTGGTGAGAAAACTTGCAAAATCAGCAGTGTATCAAATACTGTACCCCATTGTACATCAGGGTTTATTTTAAAATCCCCCTAAAAATGTGATTCAAACAAAACCCCAACATAACCTCACATTATATTGCGGCAGATGGTGACACTTTAGACTCTGTCTTGCCTTTGTTCAGGTGGTGTCCGTTTTATCTGGCGTGTGTGCTTTCATACATGCTTAAAAACATGGGACACTGCCAAAACAGAGTGTCTCCATCTGCTGCATTATATTGTATGGATCTGTTTGGATTTTTATTTGAATTTCATTTTCTTTCATCAACAATTGAGAGAACCCCTGTCACGATTCCTCTGTGCAGAGCATCTCGCAGACTAGAAGATGCTCTGCTGCATTTTCCTGAGTTACTGAGCTAGTAGCTTGATACAGGATTCCATGTTGGTGCTGATTACTCAGGTGTTCTTCCATCCTGGTAATTGCTAAGGCTTCTTTGTTGAACATGCTCGACTAGGACCTTGCCAGTTGCATTTTCTAGTTCTGCAGTTGTGCTCTTGCTTGTGTTTCTGTGAGAGTTCTAATCTTTGTGCACTGACCCCGGACTGTTATGTGACTCCTCTCTGCCTGCTCCCTTTTCTTGCCGTGACCACCTGCCTTTTGAACTCAGACTGTTTTTTGACCATGTCTCTGTTTTCTCCCTGTACTTACTACGTGCTCTCCTGAATTTCTGACCTTCAGATTGTGACCTGACTGCTCCTCTGTTTACTCCTTGTGCTCGTACATGTCCTCCTGTATCAGACCTCAGATTTCTTGACTACTCTTCTGTCTACACTTAAATAACACACTTGTTCACATAGGATAGTGCAAATTAATAAATCTGGGCTTAAACTCCCAAAAAACTCACAATACAAAGAACCTGGTTGCATAAGAACCAACCAAAAAAAGTATTCTGCCCAATAAAATATTATTTATCATTTAAAAGGTTTAAAAACAACCATCAAATGTAAAATATATTCAGTTTTTTCCATTAATAGCCGGTGCTACATAAAAACATGGGGGAGGCAACACAGTATCCACAGTTTATAAACAGGCAAGCTGTACATATAAAAAACAGACCATCAACCTACAAAAAAGTGCTAGTGCTTAACCTAATATTAGCGTGACCAGTCTATGGATCCTGATAATATTGGTTACCTATTATAGCTGTGCCTTGTCCGTCACCCTCGCCCTAACGTACGTTTTGCCTTTTTGTCAGGGAGTGAATCTGATGAAGAGGCGAAGCGTACGTTGATTTCTGATTTGTATTCTCATTATGGACATATCCACTTCGTTTTACAAAGGCTTAGAGAGAATTCCTTGTTTGCTAAATTAGAGAAATGTACATTTGCCATCCAAGAAATCCCTTTTCTTGGGTTCATTGTGTCAGCGGTTGGGTTTAATATGGACCCTGGGAAGGTGCAATCTATAATTTATTGGGTCCAACCTAGCGACCTTAAAGCATTGCAACATTTTCTGGGATTCACCAATTACTATAGAAAATTCATTAAGTGGTTTTCCCAGATTGTCAAACCTCTGACTGACCTCAGACGTAAGGGGGCGGATCTGAGGGTATGGTCATCTGAGGCAATTGGGGCCTTTCATGAGTTGAAAAAACATTTTACGTCTGCACCAGTTCTTATTCAGCTGAATCTCACAAGGCTGTTTATTGTGGAGGTGGATGCTACTGAGGTTGGAATAGGGGCTGTATTCTCTCAAGGCCCTACAACATTAACTGAATTGTGGCCATGTGCCTTTTTCTCTAAAAAATTCTTACCTGCAGAGAAAAATTATGATGTTGGCAATAGTGAGTTGCTTGCTGTTAAACTTGCGTTTGAGGAATGGAGGCATTTTTTGGAGGTGTTGTTCATCAAGTCACAGTTATTACTGACCATAAAAATGTAACTTATATTGAATCTGCCAAATGGTTGACCCCTAGGCAGGCCAGGTGCTCATTATTTTTCTCGAGATTCAATTTTTCCATCACGTTCAGGCCAGGGTCTAAGAACGTGAAGGCTAATGCTTTATCACGTAGTATGGATTCTGTGTCCCCTCCAGAACCTCCATTCTTCCTCAGGGTGTTGTGGTTGCCATGGTTTCCTCTGAGTTAGAGGCAGAGATCCGTGATGGCCAGTCATTGGTTCCTTCCAATACCCGTGAGAACAAGTTATTTATTCCTGTACACCTGAAGTTGTGTTTATTGCAGGAACTTCATGACTCTGTTAAGTGGACATCCTGGGGTCAAGTCCCAAAGGACTATTTTAAGGCTCTTCTGGTGGGCATCCATGTATACTGATGTTAAGGATTTCGTATCTTCTTGCAAAACTTGTGCACGCACTAAGGTGAGTTGTAACGGCCGGCCGGGGAATTGGCTCCACTACCAATTCCTGAAAAATGGTGGACTCATTTGTCTATGGATTGCATTACTGACTTACCTATGTCTGGTGGGAAGATGGTGATTTGGGTTGTAGTTGACCAATTTAGCAAACAAGCACACTTTGTTCCATTACCGGGGTTACCCAATGCTGAGACTCTTTCCAGGTTATTCGTCAGTCATGTAATAAGATTGCATGGTATCCCCCTGAATATTGTGTGTGATAGGGGGTGCAATTCATTTCTACGTTTTGGAGGGCGTTCTGTAAAAGGTTGGGCATTGATTTGTCATTTCCATCTGCTTATCACCCTGAATCCTATGGGCAGACCGAAAGGACAAATGAGTCATTAGAATAAATTTTGAGGTGTTTTGTTGCGGCTCAGCAGGAAGAATGGTGCTCATTCTTGCAGCTTGAAGAATTTGCCTTCAACGGTTGGGTCAATCAGTCTACTGTAATCTTTCCTTTCTTCTGTAATTATGGTTTTCATCCCCATTTTGGTGAATTTTCTAGGATAAGTTCTGGGTGCCCTGGAGTGGACATAGCTGTACAGAAACTTGGGGATGTCTGGAGAGAGGTAGAAAATAATATTGCGTGTACCCAATTTCATCAGAAAGAAAGGCTGATAGGAAATGCTCTTCGGGTCTCGTCTTTAAGGTGGGAGATAAGGTGTGGTTGTCTTCAAAAGGATATTAAACTTAAGGTACCCTCAACAAAGTTGGGTCCTAAGTTCATTGGACTATATGAGATCTTGGAGATGGTGAATCCAGTTATCTTTAGACTGAGACTGCCTCAGTCTTTGCATATCCCGAATGAGTTTCATAAGTCAGTCCCTGTTAAAAAAATTTGTTTCTTCAGTCTTCTCTCCCTCATCCTTGTTTTCTCATTTTCCCATTGACAGAGGTTTGGAGTATGAGGTACAGAGGATTGTAGACTCTCAAAGGGTCCGGAATTCCTTTCAATATTTGATTCATTGGAAGGGATACATACCTGAAGAGAGATCCTGCGTTCCGGATCAATCGGTAAGAGACAGTCATTTGGTCAGGGCCTTCCAACAGAGGTTTCCTGAGAAACCTGGGGGTCCAGTGGCCCTCCCTTGAAGACGGAGTACTGTCACAATTCCTCTGTGCAGAGTATCTCGCAGATTAGAAGATACTCTGCTGCATTTTCCTGAGTTACTGAGCTAGCAGCTTGATACAATGTAGGATTCTATGTTGGTGCTGATTACTCAGGTGTTCCTTCTTTCTGGTAATTGCTCAGGCTTCTCTGAGCATGCTTTCCCAGGACCTTGCCAGTTGTATTTTCTTGTTCTGCAGTTTTGCTAGTGTCTCTGCAAGTGTTCTGATCTTTGTGTACGGACTCCGGACTGTTATTTGAGTCCTCTCTGCCCTCTCCCTCTTCTTGTGGCCTCAAGCCTTTTGACCTCGGACTGTTTCCTGACCATGTCTCTGCTTTCTCCCTGTACATATTACGTGCTCTTTATGACCCTCGGATTGTGACCAGACTACTCTTCTGTTTACTCTTTGTGCTCGTACGTGTCCTCTTGTTATCAGATCCCGCATTTCCTGACTACCCTTCTGTCTACACTGCCTGTAAGTAGTGACCAGCATCACAACCCCCTTCTGATATATATATATATATATATATATATACAGTAAGGTCTAGAAATATTTGGACAGTGACACAATTTTCGCGAGATGGGCTCTGCATGCCACCACATTGGATTTGAAATGAAACCTCTACAACAGAATTCAAGTGCAGATTGTAACGTTTAATTTGAAGGTTTGAACAAAAATATCTGATAGAAATTGTAGGAATTGTACACATTTCTTTACAAACACTCCACATTTTAGGAGGTCAAAAGTAATTGGACAAATAAACCAAACCCAAACAAAATATTTTTATTTTCAATATTTTGTTGCGAATCCTTTGGAGGCAATCACTGCCTTAAGTCTGGAACCCATGGACATCACCAAACGCTGGGTTTCCTCCTTCTTAATGCTTTGCCAGGCCTTTACAGCCGCAGCCTTCAGGTCTTGCTTGTTTGTGGGTCTTTCCGTCTTAAGTCTGGATTTGAGCAAGTGAAATGCATGCTCAATTGGGTTAGGATCTGGTGATTGACTTGGCCCATTGCAGAATGTTCCACTTTTTTGCACTCATGAACTCCTGGGTAGCTTTGGCTGTATGATTGTCCATCTGTACTATGAAGCGCCGTCCGATCAACTTTGCGGCATTTGGCTGAATCTGGGCTGAAAGTATATCCCGGTACACTTCAGAATTCATCCGGCTACTACTGTCTGCTGTTATGTCATCAATAAACACAAGTGACCCAGTGCCATTGAAAGCCATGCATGCCCATGCCATCACGTTGCCTCCACCATGTTTTACAGAGGATGTGGTGTGCCTTGGATCATGTGCCGTTCCATTTCTTCTCCAAACTTTTTTCTTCCCATCATTCTGGTACAGGTTGATCTTTGTCTCATCTGTCCATAGAATACTTTTCCAGAACTGAGCTGGCTTCATGAGGTGTTTTTCAGCAAATTTAACTCTGGCCTGTCTATTTTTGGAATTGATGAATGGTTTGCATCTAGATGTGAACCCTTTGTATTTACTTTCATGGAGTCTTCTCTTTACTGTTGACTTAGAGACAGATACACCTACTTCACTGAGAGTGTTCTGGACTTCAGTTGATGTTGTGAACGGGTTCTTCTTCACCAAAGAAAGTATGCGGCGATCATCCACCACTGTTGTCATCCGTGGACGCCCAGGCCTTTTTGAGTTCCCAAGCTCACCAGTCAATTCCTTTTTTCTCAGAATGTACCCGACTGTTGATTTTGCTACTCCAAGCATGTGTGCTATCTCTCTGATGGATTTTTTCTTTTTTTTCAGCCTCAGGATGTTCTGCTTCACCTCAATTGAGAGTTCCTTAGACCGCATGTTGTCTGGTCACAGCAACAGCTTCCAAATGCAAAACCACACACCTGTAATCAACCCCAGACCTTTTAACTACTTCATTGATTATAGGTTAACGAGGGAGATGCCTTCAGAGTTAATTGCAGCCCTTAGAGTCCCTTGTCCAATTACTTTTGGTCCCTTTAAAAAGAGGGGGCTATGCATTACAGAGCTATGATTCCTAAACCCTTTCTCCGATTTGGATGTGAAAACTCTCATATTGCAGCTGGGAGTGTGCACTTTCAGCCCATATTATATATATAATTGTATTTCTGAACATGTTTTTGTAAACAGCTAAAATAACAAAACTTGTGTCACTGTCCAAATATTTCTGGACCTAACTGTATATATATATATATATATATATATATATATATATATATATATATATATATATACTCAATATATGGTATATATACAGTTTATGTGTGTATCCTGAATCTTGAGTGGAATTTAAGAAATTGTTTTTAAAAACAAAAGTGTAATGGGCATAATAAAAAATGGGAAGGTGTTTAGTCTAACGTGATTTATTTACCAAATTGTATGTGGGTGATAATAAAACTCAAGAAAGTAAGAAGCAAACTGTAAAAATGCCTGTATACCATCATGCTTGAAGTGAGTGAATGTAAGGAGGGCAATAAAGTCATGTGAAAATATATCTTAAGGACACATTATAGAGAGAAGACGCATTCATTACATAATCTACCCGACATGTGCCCAGACGTAGGCTGGATTGCATCACCGTGCCTAGCAGGTCACACATGTGATCAATAATCGGCCATCTGCTCTTCAGCCAGGGATGACTGTTTATGTCCTTCTCTTACACCATCCCTTGCATCAAACAGCATTCATTTCACTGTAAAATTTCAAAGGCTGAGTGTAGCCAAATGTATTCAGAAATGATCTTACAATAGTGGTGACATAAAACATAAAGCAAAGGATATGAAACTTTAGAAAAAAAAAAATCAAACAAATTCAATAGACAAACCTGATGGTCAAAATTAAGTAATATTTTCCCTGTAGCTGCTCAGAGCTGTGAAAAATCAGCGGTCAGTATACAGTGAGCGCGCTGTAATCATGTGCGCCGCTACTAGGCTGTCATTCTGCTCCGCAGCTTGTCTAGTCTACAGATGAGACAATATATTGGAGTTAAGGCTGTTTTACACACAACGATATCACTAGCGATCTCGTTAGCGATGTGACACGCCCAAATCGTTGTTATGATTTGCCGAGATCGCTCATAGGTCGTTTTGTAGTTGTCACACGTACACATCTCACAAATGATGCTACATCGTTTAGCGATATATTGTTTAACCAAGGCGGTTGGCAGGGTTTCAAACGTAGCAATACGTCTGCTGCATTCCAAACGACGAACAATATTTTGAAACTGAACGACATGTCAATGATCAACGATTTTTACCCTATTTGTGATCGTTTGGAGTCGCACGTAGGTGTCACATGCAACGATGTCGCTAACAATGACAGAAGTGTGTCATGAAAACCGTGACCCTGATGACATATTTTCAGATAAATTGTACCATGTAAACGTAAAGTGGCCTTAAAAGGAATTCAAATCGAATTTTACACAAATCTGCATTCGCCAAAATGAAGATTTTTTGTCATTCGCTTCCACGTAGATTAAAGGGAACCTGTCAGGGAACGAGCAGTTCTGGGCGCATATTAGGGATTCCTGCCTAACTGTGCCAGTATACACTACCATAAATAAACAGATCTTTAGAAAAAGTATTTCTAAAGATCGTTTCTTATATGCTAATGAGGCCAGGGACTAATCGCAAGGGTGTTAGTTCCCTTGGCTAGTCGGCCCACATAGCATGTTAGCACGCCTTTGTGGTCGTATTAACATGCTAATGAATGTGCAGCGACGCCGCACATACCTCAATCTTGATGGCGGCCAGCGGAGGATGGATGCGCACTGCGCATGATCCGGAGTCCCAGGACCTTCGATCACATACTGATGCCGGGAGTAAGATTCACTGAGGTGAAGTACGCATGACCGGAAGTGCTGGGGACTCTGAATCATGTGCAGTACGCATCCATCCTCAGGTCGCCATTAAGAGTACAGCGTTGCTGTAAATTCATTAGCATGTTAGTACGCCCACATGGGCATGCTTACATGTTAAGGGGGCCGATTATCCAAGAGAAGTAATGCCTCATTAACATATTATAAAGAATCTTTAGAAATACGTTTTCTAAAGATCCCTTTATCTATGCTACTAGATACAAGGACAGTTAGGCAGGGATTACCAATATGCACCCAGAACTGCCCGTGGTTCTGGGTGCATATTGCACCTGATAGACTTCAAAGCATAATAAGGGACATTACATTTGCAACTAGCCGCCGCTGCACAGTCTCTCTCCGGGGCAGGTGTTATGTGCAGCTGTGATGGAATAGCTCTCCATGGGCTGAGTAGGGTACCCTGGGAGATTGGTGAGAATGGGGGCGGCAGTTCACGGGAGCGCCGGAGTGTAGGGCGGCGGCAGTTACTCACAGAGTCACCAGGTGCGGGTTCCAGTCCCTTTATTTACTGGCTCAGGTGGTATCGCACCCCGGGTGCTGGTCCTCGCCATCAGAGACTCCGGTCGCTTCCCGGGCAGGTCAGAGGCTGGATCTGGTTTGATAATCTGTGACCTCTCTCCTCTATGCACAACTCTGTATTCTCCCCCCGGTCCTGGCCCGAACAGCCGGCAGCCTGAGCCTCTCGTGGGTCGGACTCCTATCCCTTTCCCCAGGCTCCCTCTCTGCTGTCGCGCCGCGACCACCGTGACTGGGGCTCTGTACCTTTCTCTTTTGCTCAGTCCCATTCTCTGGCGACTACTCTCTCCTGGTCCACGATTACAGGTACCGGGTCCCGTCTCTATAGATATTACTGGCCCCCAGCTTGGTGGCGCTGACGGCTCGATGTTACATCCAGACAGCTCTGCTCTGCCTCCCTGAAGGCCTGATAGCTTCCCTTCAGAGAGCTGCACATGTCTGCTCTGTCTCGTGTCCAAGCTGTTCTGCCTGGCTAAAGTGAAACTGTTTTCTACCCCCTAACTGCTCAAGCCCCCACTACTTTCCCAAGTTGCTATGGCAACGTGGGCCGGCTAAGAATTGACTGAGTCACTTCCTGTCTGTGTTTGTAGAAACATTGTTAACCCTTTCCTAGTGACTGCTTCTCCCTGCTGTATGGTGGTGTGTGTAAAACTTTCTAGATTAACATCTTGACCTGCCAGGGAAGGATATAATGATATACCCTGTAGCGACCAGTCTGAGGGGTCGTCCGTGTGTCCATATGTGTGTTCTACGCATGTTGTCTGTGTGCTAGCCGTGTGACATCCAGATAGCACACGGACAACACGAGCTGTATACTGACCTGACCTCGGCACTGCTGTCTCCGATGCTGCTGTTACTTACGGGTCCGCTGTCAGTGTAGTGAATATGCATGAGCATAATGAGACAGAACCAGAAGTAACAGCAGAGACAAAGATGGCAGTACTAGTGACAGGTAAGTATAAAAATTATTTTTTTTTAAACTGACGTGTTTTCTCTGGTACATGTCACACGGATCACGTCAGTGTGCAGTCTGTGTGAAACCCATGCTGTAAGTAGAAAACGGACATGTCGCAGTGTGGAGCACTCAGACATGCATTTGCTCCACATGGGCACATGATGCAAGTGAATCCTCGGAGATGTGAGTAAACCCATTGAGTTTAATGGGTCTCTGTGTGTCCGTGTCCCCAGTATGGGTGACAAAGGATGTCATATATACCGGAGACACGGATGTGTGAAGGAGGCCTTAGGCTATATGATAGCCTCACAAGTTCACAGACTAGTTAAGTGTACATGATATTTTTGTATAGCAGAATCATCCAATACAGTTGGCAAGACCCCCCATGAAGTCTTGTGAACTTCTAAAGTCCCCTGACATGTTGTAGATTTTATTGTAATTACCTCCGTTGGGGTTTCCGAAAAATCTCACACTTAATATATATCTACTAATGTATCCTCACAGGGAAGCACTAACGTTTAACAAATTCTTCTGTTTACAGGGCAATTCCTCTAATGGATTTTCCAGTTTATTTATCACAATTGATTATTTTTCAATGTGATCGGCCTGGAGAAATTAAGAGTGGGTGTTATCTGGTATAAGCGGCTGAAATTGGCTTTGCCAACCTCCAGTACATGTCTCTGTTTCTGAAATCACAGTTGAAATGTTAATTACTGTATACATTTACTAAACACATTTTAGTGTTATGTAAGGTGGTTCCACTATACAACTCTCAGAATAAAAGTTTAGAAATTTCTTAAAAAAATCCCCCCCCCCCTCCTGCTGGCAAAATGAATTTTTTTTCCTTGTGGCTTATCTAAGTCTGCTCTAACTGTGCACTGTGAATCTAGCTCTGCTGGTCTGGGTGCTAATCAGCTGTTGTGTTTCTGTGTTAGTCCGTTTGCATTACACATGACCTAACCTGGCTCTTAGTTTTGTTGTATTACAGCTGTTTCTAAAGAGCTTATTTAAGCTAAATAAAGGGGTTGTCCACTACTTTTGCATTGATGGCCTAACCTTAAGATAGGTCATCATTGTCTGATCGGCCAGGCTCTGACACCCACACACATGCAGCCTGAAATGTTCACTTCCAGAGATGCCACGTCTTGTCATAGTTTCTGTGTCTGGGTATTATACATATTGATTTGAATGGAAGGTGGATGTGCTGTACCAGGCTGCTATCAGTTGAAGGGGCAGTTCTGGAACTGAACATTTCCGGCTGCCTGCTGCAGCCGCTGGCACCGAGAACAGCTGATCGGCGGTGGTGAAGGGCGTCGGAGCCTGGCTGATTAGATATTGATGACCTATCCAAAGGAAAGGCCATCAATGTAAAAGTAGTGGATTACCTCTTTAAGGTCTTCTCTATAACCCAGCTGGTTCCACCATCTCACTTCCTGTGTGTTTGTGTACAGTTGACAGAACATTGCCTATGTTTAATCCTGTGAACCCTGCCTCATAAGACATTGTTTTTGATATTTGTACTATCTGGCCCCTCAATATTCCTGACACTGTTTCTACATTGTACTTTGGTTACTACTAGTGATGGGCAAGCATGCTCGCCACTGATTGGTACTTGAAAAAAGATCTGGGTACTCAAGATGCTCGTTACTCAATTGAGTATCCTGGTACTTGGGGCCATGCTTGAGTCCAGACCCACATGTATTGTTGTTTTTTTTCAGCCAAATATGTGGGGAATGCCAATCATGGTAATGCAGAAGCCATCAGGCCACAGAAAGCCTTAGGGTATGTGCGCACGTTGCTTTTTACCTGCTTTTTACCTGCTTTTTTGCTGCTTTTTCTTCTGCGCTGTTTAATGCCAAAATGGATGTGTTCTTCTATTCAAGCAAAGTCTATGGGAATTTGGGTTTCTTGTTCACACTATGTTGTTCAAAATGCTGCCTTTTTGTGGCAGAACTTTGGTCAAAAACTCAGCTTTGCAGTGCAAAACCCAAATGGCAAAAACAATTGACATGTTGCTTCTTTGAAAAGCTGAGTTTTTGACCAAAGTTCTGCCTCAAAAAGGCAGCATTTTGAACAACATAGTGTGAACAAGAAACCCAAATTCCCATAGACTTTGCTTGAATAGAAGAACACATCCATTTTGGCATTAAACAGCGCAGAAGAAAAAGCAGCAAAAAAGCAGGTAAAAAGCAGGTAAAAAGCAACGTGCGCACATAGTACACAAGCCTAAATGTCTACATTTCCAAGGCAAACTGTCAAGATATGCAAGCATGTAACACCCGAGTAGAGTTGAGCGCGGTTCGTGGTTCGTGGTTCTCCAGTTCGCGGCTCGAGTGATTTTGGGGCATGTTCTAGATCGAACTAGAACTCGAGCTTTTTGCAAAAGCTCGGTAGTTCTAGAAACGTTCGAGAACGGTTCTAGCAGCCAAAAAACAGCTAAATCATAGCTTGGTTTCTGCTGTAATAGTGTAAGTCACTCTGTGAATCAAACTATTATCACATTTCAGTGTATAGTGTGCGTGAACAGCGCCTTCAGATCACTGCTGTTTCTATAATGGCGATCGCCATTTTTTTTTTTTTTTTTTCTTGTCTTCCTTCCCTAAGCGCGCGCGTCTTGTGGGGCGGGCCAGCATGTCAGCCAATCCCAGACACACACACAGCTAAGTGGACTTTGAGCCAGAGAAGCAACGGCATGTGTGATAGGATCTGCATGTCACATGTCCCTGCATTATAAAACCGGACATTTTCTTCACGGACGCCATTATCTGCCTTCTGCGTCTTTGGTGTCAGACATCACTGTCGCAGCTCCGTCTTCCTGAGTCCTATAGCCGATACAGCTGTATGCGCTGCATACACAGCGTTAGACAGCTTAGGGAGAGCACTTTATAGCAGTCCTTTTAAGGGCTCCAACCGGCAGGGTCAGAGAGCCATAGGTGACAGGTCCTGCAAACAGCAACAGCGTCTGTGTAGCCCAGGTCAGGGATTTCCTACCTGCATTTCACCATTAGGAGGGAATAGAAAGGCAGGCTTCCATTCCTCTACCCAGAGCACCACAATCCTGCCACTGTACCCTCTTGTCCTCTGCACACTCCAACTGATAACTAAGCCATTATACTAGCAAACACTCAGTGTACCTAGTGGCATCCTATACGTGGCTATTGGACTTTGCTATAGTCCCATTAGTGCAAAGACATTTGCAGAGCGCGTCTGCCTGCATTGCACACTACAACTCATTCTAACCAAGCCATTATACTAGCAAACACTCAGTGTACCTAGTGGCATCCTATACGTGGCTATTGGACTTTGCTATAGTCCCACTAGTGCAAAGACATTTGCAGAGCGCGTCTGCCTGCATTGCACACTACAACTCATTCTAACCAAGCCATTATACTAGCAAACACTCAGTGTACCTAGTGGCATCCTATACGTGGCTATTGGACTTTGCTATAGTCCCACTAGTGCAAAGACATTTGCAGAGCGCGTCTGCCTGCATTGCACACTCCAACTCATTAAAACCAAGCCATTATACTAGCAAACACTCAGTGTACCTAGTGGCATCCTATACGTGGCTATTGGACTTTGCTATAGTCCCACTAGTGCAAAGACATTTGCATAGCGCGTCTGCCGGCATTGCACACTCAAACTCATTTTAACTAAGCCATTATACTAGCAAACACTCAGTGTACCTAGTGGCATCCTATACGTGGCTATTGGACTTTGCTATAGTCCCACTAGTGCAAAGACATTAGCAGAGCACATCTGCCTGCATTGCACACTACAACTCATTCTAACCAAGCCATTATACTAGCAAACACTCAGTGTACCTAGTGGCATCCTATACTTGGCTATTGGACTTTGCTATAGTCCCACTAGTGCAAAGACATTTGCATAGCGCGTCTGCCTGCATTGCACACTCAAACTCATTTTAACTAAGCCATTATACTAGCAAACACTCAGTGTACCTAGTGGCATCCTATACGTGGCTATTGGACTTTGCTATAGTCCCACTAGTGCAAAGACATTAGCAGAGCACATCTGCCTGCATTGCACACTACAACTCATTCTAACCAAGCCATTATACTAGCAAACACTCAGTGTACCTAGTGGCATCCTATACGTGGCTATTGGACTTTGCTATAGTCCCACTAGTGCAAAGACATTTGCAGAGCGCGTCTGCCTGCATTGCACACTCCAACTCATTAAAACCAAGCCATTATACTAGCAAACACTCAGTGTACCTAGTGGCATCCTATACGTGGCTATTGGACTTTGCTATAGTCCCACTAGTGCAAAGACATTTGCATAGCGCGTCTGCCTGCATTGCACACTCAAACTCATTTTAACTAAGCCATTATACTAGCAAACACTCAGTGTACCTAGTGGCATCCTATACGTGGCTATTGGACTTTGCTATAGTCCCACTAGTGCAAAGATATTAGCAGAGCACATCTGCCTGCATTGCACACTCCAACTTTTTTAAACTAAGCAATTTTACTAGCAAACACTCAGTGTACCTAGTGGCATCCTAAACGTGGCTATTGGACTTTGCTATAGTCCCACTAGTGCAAAGACATTTGCAGAGCACGTCTGCCTGCATTGCACACTACAACTCATTGTTACTAAGCCATTATACTAGCAAACACTCAGTGTACCTAGTTGTATCCTAAACGTGGCTATTGTACTTTTGTCTATTCACAGTATTGGAACGTTATTTGCAGCACGTCTGCCTGCATTGCACACTCTAACTTTTTTAAACTCAGCCATTATACTAGCAAACACTCAGTGTACCTAGTTGTATCCTAAACGTGGCTATTTTACTTTTGTCAATTCACAGTATTGGAACGTTATTTGCAGCACGTCTGCCTGCATTGCACACTCAAACTTTTTTAAACTCAGCCATTTATAGTAGCAAACACTCAGTGTACCTAGTTGTATCCTAAACGTGGCTATTGTACTTTTGTCTATTCACAGTATTGGAACGTTATTTGCAGCACGTCTGCCTGCATTGCACACTCAAACTTTTTTAAACTCAGCCATTTATAGTAGCAAACACTCAGTGTACCTAGTTGTATCCTAAACGTGGCTATTGTACTTTTGTCAATTCACAGTATTGGAACGTTATTTGCAGCACGTCTGCCTGCATTGCACACTCAAACTTTTTTAAACTCAGCCATTATACTAGCAAACACTCACTGTACCTAGTTGTATCCTAAACGTGGCTATTGTACTTTTGTCAATTCACAGTATTGGAACGTTATTTGCAGCACGTCTGCCTGCATTGCACACTCAAACTTTTTTAAACTCAGCCATTATACTAGCAAACACTCACTGTACCTAGTTGTATCCTAAACGTGGCTATTGTACTTTTGTCTATTCACACTACTGCAAATCTATGTGCAGCACCTCTGCATGACAACCTCGTGCTCTGTTTTTAATAAGCTATAATGATAGCACAAAATACTGCCATTTTGTGGCATCATAGAACTGGCTGTTGTATTCCATTAGTGCCCCACTGGTGACAAGCTATTTCTAGCACCTCTACATCACACCCTCATGCACATTTAGCTACGCTAATGTTATAGCAAACTCATGGAATTCATTGCTGCATTTCATAATTCGGAGGGATAGAAAGTCAGGCTTCCTTTAGCTTTTCCTTCTGTTCATAGACAGCATCTCCAAGACAAATTTCCCCTCCACGTCTAAGTGTGGAGAGGCAGCTAGTGCGCATGCGTGTGCCGATGTACCCCAGCTGCAGCATAATTACAGTGTTTCGCCTAGTGAGTATGCTCAGCCTGACTGTGCCATTCCTGACGCTAAGTCTTCATTTCGGGATACAGCGCATGCTCCCACACTAAGTGTGAAAAGCCTCTTTGCACAGGTGCTTGCATTCTGTGCCGGGTCTAAGTCCTGTTTTGTGCCTAGACACCATGCTAAAGCTGATAGTCTTTTTTCAGAGACTGTATTTCATGCTACTGAGCATGCTCAGGCACTTCCTGCATCAGAGACTAGGTCCGGTAATGAACTCTTTGGCCCTGGCCCTGATGTGGGGGTCCCATATAGACCACAGGGCATCAGGTGTCCTCCCAAATGGCTTGCAGAGGCCCACACCTATGACTTGTCACCGCATTATTGATGGTCAGACGATGACTGGTGAGGTGTTTGGGTCATGGCAGCCATGAGGTCATCATTGAAGTTGCGTTTCCAAATAGGACGCTAGTTATGCCACTCATGACGTGTCACTCTGCTTTTGTCTCCAGGAGGTGCATTGTGGTTCACCCTGGTTTGGGGCGGACCCAGGTTATAAAAGGGGCTGGAGCCAACAAGGAGGTGCGCAGTCTTCTATTATGCTCCGAAAGAGCACACCTCCATGTGTTGAACCCATTGCGGCTTTAGGCCAGAGGTAGGCAGGGATAGGGTGGTGGATGCAGGCCACCACCACAGTTGGTAACGCAGAACGGTTAAGACCAGCTCCTGTCCTAACAGTCCTGCTTGTGCAGCCCAGTGGCATTAACAGGCCTGCTGCTGCTGATGCGCCTGCTGTCCACAGGTGTGGCCCCTACGCACACGGTCAGCGTACTCAATGGCCCCTGTGTTGTTAACAGGGAGTTCCTGGGCTGGGTGGGCATGTGGACCCTGTGACGCTAACAGGGCTCACAGTCTCCAGATCCGAATGGCGTCTAACTCGGTTCAGGCTACTATTAGTTTCATAGCCACACAGCTCTGTATCCTCCACCAAACCTTCAAGTTGCCAACCTCTCCTTTTCCAACTGGGAGCACGGTGGACACTGACTGCTGAAGGTGATATATACCTTTCTCTTTCTTTTCTTATTAATTTTTGTTATATAGCGGTCACAGATTATATACCACTTTATCCAAATCTGCCAGTCCCACTGTAACAGATGTTGTTTCTTCAGCAAATGTTACAGTTGTTTAACCACCAAATCCACGGACCAAAATTTTTTTCCCCTTTCCAACACACCTGTTCCCCTTTCCAACAGCATCTGTCCTTTTTCAACTCATTTTGGGATATGACCAAAAGTGCAAATGTGCAGGGACACCGTACTCAACGCCATCTCAGCACAGCAGCCATCCCTCGGTCCCTCCGATGTGGACAAGTAAAAGACCATTTCCTCCTATCCATGACAAAGTGTTGAGATTCACTCTGTGCAGCACTGGTGTTTAGTGGAAAAGTAGATCTAAGATTGCGTACCACATTCTGCAGATACTCCTGTATACGTGCGTCTATTTCTATGGCAGGAATTAGTTCGCCAAATTTTGTCTTGTACCGGGGATCTAACAGTGTGGCAACCCAGTATTCAGGATTACTTCAAATTCATACAATCCGAGGGTCATGTAGGTAGTGCAGCAAGAAGGCGCTCATGTGTCTTGTGCATCCAGGAGGACCAAGTCCTTGGTGTGTTGGTGGCAGAGAGGTGAGAATCGTGCATCCTTCCTCTGCCCTCTACCCACAACCTCGCACAACCGAAATGTGAGCAAGCTCTCACTCATCTGCTGAGTCTTCCATGCCCATCGCCAGTTCGTCCTCCATTTCTTCATGGGCTCCTGCACTTTCATCAACACTTTTTGCTGATACTATGCGCCCTTGTTAATCCCTCTCCCTCACCATGACTGCCGCATAGGTGCCGCTGACCATCTGGACCTCGTAGATCTTGTTATCCCTTCCGCATATGACTCCTCCTGTACTTCCTCCCCTTCCTCTTGTCCCAACACCTGACTCCGAATAATAATTACAGTGTGCTCCATCATGTAGATGACCAGAATTGTCACGCTGAGAATGACATTGCCAGTGCTAAACATCTTCGTCGACATTTCAAAACTGTGTAGCAGGGTGCATAGGTCCTTGATCTGACACCACTCCAGCAGCGTGATCTGCACCACCTCTGGATCAACTTATCCCAGGCTATATGTCTTACCGTATTTCAGCAGGGCTCTGCGGTGCTGCCACACACGCTGCAACATGTGCAGATTCCAATTCCTGCGTGTCGGAACATCGCATTTCCGGCGTTTAACTGCCAGACCCTAAGACTTCCGGAGTGATGAAAGTTGTTGAGCTGCTGTGTGCGCACGATGGAAGTGAGCACATAGCGAGCGTGCCCGCTGCACAAGGCCATGTAGGCCGTGATGGTGTTTTAAAAATTGCTGGAGAATTCGGATCAACACGTGAGCCATAAAAGGCACGTGTGTCACATTGCCCTGAGGATGGCCCGCAGCCAGGTTTGCATCATTGCCGCACACGGCTGTTAAGTCACCAACGGAGTCCGCTCCGTCAATTTGTACTCCGGTCGCCAGGTGACAACGTGTTCCTTTCATGAATAGTGCTGATGATGGGAGAGTAGTCGATGCCAGCGGCGCAGGTGGACGCAGGTTATGCTCACCCACTGGGCTGCATTACCTTGACAGATGCAGAATCTCTGGCTGAATGTAGCTGGTGGGTATCTCACAGATGAAATACCATCATTCAGCTACAACCAATGGGAAGACACCACACCCTTTTTTATGCCCATCCTGTCTGCAGACCACTGCCAGACATAGCTATGAACCTCTGGTTAATTTTACCCCCAGTTCAGTTTTATGATTTTGTGTGCTTGTTACCTGACTACTTTTCCTGCTTGCTGTTTATGTACCTTGTTGGCCGATACGCATTTCACCTCTGCTTGTTTTCTGATTAAGTCCTGGCCGTCCCATTCTGTTCCTGTTCCTCAATTAATGTTTTGACCCTGCCTGACTACTATTCTCTGTAATAGCGGTGTGACTCACATTTCCCATACATTTCAAAGTAAAACTTTGACCGCCTGATGGCATTGAGCTCTGCTGCCAGCATAGTAAGGAGGTGTGTGGTAGTCCTTGTGCGCAGTTGCAAGGAAGGGTGGCCTGACCACACAGGGTTTGCGCAAAGGTAGAGGACCCACACGAGGTTGAAGAGGCAGAAGCAGTGTATTAACTTCTACATACAGAACAAGGATTGAAACAACTCGTGGGGACGGCAAGACTTGTACAGCAGACCCTTCTCCATCTCTCACCATAGTTTGCCAGTGCCCAGTCAGTGACATGTAATGACCCTGTCTATGCTTACTGGTCCAAGTATCTGTGTTGAAATGCACCCTGTCGCACACAGATTTTCTCAAGGAAGTGGTGATGTTGTGTGCGACATGCCGGTGTAGCGCGGGCATGCTTTTCTTGGAGAAGCAGTGGTGATTGGGCATCTGGTACTGGGGCACAGCGACAGACATAAGGTCTGTAAAATCCTGTGTGTCCACTACGCGTAAAGGCAGCATTTCGGTAGCCAACAGCTTACAGAGGGATAGAGTCAACCACTTAGCTTTGTCATGGGTCGCAGTAAGTGGCCTTTTATTTGACCACATCTGAGGGACAGAGATCTGGCTGCTGTCTGTAGACGGTGTTGAGTAGGGTGTCCCTGGAAAAATGCAGGTTTGTGAGAAAAGTGCAGGCGGAGACATGATGTTGGCTTCATCTTGCCTTCAGATCTGTTCATCTTGTATCATTTTTAAAAAACACAGCAAGCAAGGGTTACTCCAAGCGGAGTCTCCCTTTTTTTCCAAAAATTGGGCCCCACACAGACACCTTATCAGTGGCAGCACTTGTGCCCTAGTTGCAAACAGGATGTTTTGATTTGCATCAAGCACATTCCAAATCCACAAGCATTTACTCTCCCCAGGATGACACAGGGGTAGTAAATTCCTTCTGGATCCATGACTTGTTCATTTTGATGAACGTCAGTCTGTCCACATTGTCACTGGACAGACGCGTGCGCTTATCTGTCAGCACACACCCAGCAGCACTGAAGACACGTTCAGAGACAACGCTGGCAGCTGGACACGACAAAATCTTCGAGGCGTAACTGGAGAGCTCTTGACATTTTTCTAGATTTGAAGCACAAAAGGAGCAAGGCTCCATTTGCAAAGTCATTGCATCGATGTTCATTTGGAGATACTCCTGTATCATCCTCTCCATCCGTTGACTATGTGTCAGACTTGTTGTCTCTGGTGGCCTTGCAAAGGAGGGTCTAAAAAAATTATGAAAAGATTCCATAAAATTGCTGTTACCAGCACCAGATACGGTCCTACTGGTACGGGTAGACTGTTGAAGATGACGAGGCCGTCCCATGTTTGTCAAGTTACAACTGGGAGAATCACTCCCTTCACCTGCACGGTTGTTTGGTGGAAAAGCCGAGCTAAGATCGAGTAACAGCTTCTGCTGATACTCCTGCATACGTGCGTCCCTTTCTATGGGTGGAATTATGTCACAAAATTTGGACTTGTCCCGGGGATCTAATAGTGTGGCAAGCCAGTAGTCATCATCACTTCTAATTTTGACAATACGAGGGTCATGTTGGAGGTAGTGCAACAAGAAGGCACTCATGTGTCTTGCGCAGCCATGCGCACCAAGTCCACGCTGTGTTTGTGGCATAGAGGTGCTAACCGTTCTTTCTTCCTCTGTCATCTCCCCCCAACCTCTTTCAACTGAAATTTGACCAAGGTCCCCCTCATCTGCTGAGTCTTCCATGTCCATGGACAGTTCGTCCTCCATATCTTCATGTCCTCCTGCACCTTCCTCAACATCTCACCTGCTACCATGCGCCCTTGTTGATCCCTGTCCCCCATGGTCCCATGCCTGCCGCGTTGGTGATGATGAACGTCTGGACCTTGGTGATGTTGTTGTGTCTTGCGCATATGAATCCTCCTGTAGTTCCTCCCCTTCCTGTTGTCCCACCCCCTGACTACGAATAGTGTTTAGCGTGTGCTCCAGCATGTAAATGACTGTAATCGTCATGCTGATAATGGCATTGTCAGCGCTAAACATATTCGTCGCCATGTCGAAACTGTGCAGAAGGGTGCATAGGTCCTTGATCTGAGATCACTCCATCAGGGTGATCTGCCCCACTTCTGCATCTCGTTGGCCCAGGCTATACATCATGACGTATTGCACCAGGGCTCGCCGGTGCTGCCACAGTCGCTGTAACATGTGGAGAGTTGAATTCCAGCGTGTCGCCACATCGCATTTCAGGCGATGAACCGGCAGGCCGAAAGACTTCTGGAGCGATGCAAGTCGCTCAGGTGCGGCGGTTGAACGGCGGAAGTGAGCACTGCAGACAGTTTCCGTGCCCTGGTCAGAAGGCCATCTAGGCCGGGATAGTGTGTTAAAAATTGCTGGACAACAAGGTTAAACACGTGAGCCATACAAGGCACGTGTGTCACCTTGCCCAGGCGAAGGGCCGCACCCAGGTTTGCAGCATTGTCGCACACGGCCTTACCAGGCTGCAGGTTGAGTGGAGACAACCATTTATCAAAATCAGTCTCCAGAGCTGCCCACAACTCAGTCGCTGTGTGACTCCTATTTCAAAGACATGTCAAGCTAAAGACCGCCTGATGCCGTTGCGCTCTGCTACCAGCATAGTAATGAGGGGTGCGTGATTCCTTCTGCGCAGTGAGAACGCTGGTGGCCTGACCAGGCAGGCTTGGGGCGGAGGTGGAGGACCCAGATGAGGTGGAGGATGCAGAAGCAGTGGCGGAACTTGGACAGACAGAGGATTGACACACAAGTCGTGGGGACGGCAAGACTTGTGCAGCAGACCCTTCACCATCTATCACCATAGTTACCCAGTGGCCAGTCAGCGACATGTAACGTCCCTGTCCATGCTTACTGGTCCAAGTATCGGTGGTGAAATGCACCCGTTCACACACAGAGTTTCTCAAGGAAGCGGTGATGTTGTGTGCGACATGCTGGTGTAGCGCGGGCACACCTTTCTTAGAGAAGTAGTGGCGACTAGGCATCTGGTACTGGGGCACAGCGACAGACATAAGGTCTCTAAAATCCTGTGTGTCCACTAGGCGGAAAGGCAGCATTTCTGTAGTCAACAGCTTACAGAGGGATAGAGTCAACCTCTTCGCTTTGTCATGGGTCGCAGGAAGTGGCCTTTTATTTGACCACATCTGAGGGACAGAGATCTGGCTGCTGTGTGTAGACGGTGTTGAGTCGGGTGTCCCTGGAAAAATGCAGCTTTGTGAGGAAAGTGCAGGCGGAGACATGATGTTGCCTTCATCCAAAGTTGGTGCTATCGATGTCTGAGAGAGCTGTACACACTCACTTGTTTCCCCTTCCAAACCAACTGCGACCTACCAAGCAAACTGCCTGTTGCGGTTACAGTGGTGGAAGTTGTGGGTGGAAAAACAGGTGTGACAGCTGTCCCCACAGTCCTAGAAGATGACGAGCGCGCGGATGCACTGGAAGGGGCAGGCGGTGGATGGTTCGCTCCGCTAGGCCGCATTGCAGCACGGTGAGCTTCCCATCGGGCCATATGATATTTATTCATGTGACGATTCATGGAAGAAGTTGTCAAACTGCTGAGGTTTTGACCTCTACTAAGAGAACCATGACAAATTTTACAGATCACATAATTTGGGCGATCTTTTTCTATGTCAAAAAAGGACCTGGCTAGGCAAGGCTTAGAGGCCATGCGACCTGTTGATCCACCCCGAATAATGCTCAGAGGCAGAGTGGTGGCTGAGGATGCAGTTGTAGACGTGCTACCAGTGCTCCGACTGTGTCCAGGAAGGCGCCAGGTTACTTCGACGTCGGTTGCATCCTCCTCCACCGCCTCTGTTGACCTCCTCGAGTGTCTGACTGTGGGTTGACAGTAGGTGTGATCTAGAACTTAATCATCAATTGTTGTGTTTGCACTCCCCTACCCCTCAGACCGAGTTTCTTCTTGCCCTGACCGAATATTTAAGTTGTCATCCCAATCGGGTATCTGCGTCTCATCTTCATCAGTATGTTCCTCATTGCCTATAACCACAGTTGTTGGAAAGGCAGCATTTTGGTAGCCAACAGTTTGCATATGATGAAAGTCAACCTCCAAGCCATTTCATGCCCTTCTAAAAGCATGTAAAACACAGCGAGGGGACTCCAACCACAGTCTCCCTCGTTGCCACTAACTGGGCCACACACACCCCACTTGACTGGCATCGGTTGAGCCCCCTTTTGAAAAAGAAAAAGATGCTTTGCATGAAGCACTCTCAAAAATACGCGTGCCTTTCCCGTCCCCTGGCTGACCCAGGGGAAGAAAAGTCCTCTGAGAGCCATGACTTGTTCATCTTGGTTCTTTTAGAGACACAGCGAGGGGACTCCAACCACAGTCTCCCTCGTTGCCACTAACTGGGCCACACACACCCCACTTGACTGGCATCGGTTGAGCCCCCTTTTGAAAAAGAAAAAGATGCTTTGCATGAAGCACTCTCAAAAATACGCGTGCCTTTCCCGTCCCCTGGCTGACCCAGGGGAAGAAAAGTCCTCTGAGAGCCATGACTTGTTCATCTTGGTTCTTTTAGAGACACAGCGAGGGGACTCCAACCACAGTCTCCCTCGTTGCCACTAACTGGGCCACACACACCCCACTTGACTGGCATCGGTTGAGCCCCCCTTTTGACAAAGAAAAAGATGCTTTGCATGAAGCACTCTCAAAAATACGCGTGCCTTTCCCGTCCCCTGGCTGACCCAGGGGAAGAAAAGTCCTCTGAGAGCCATGACTTGTTCATCTTGGTTCTTTTAGAGACACAGCGAGGGGACTCCAACCACAGTCTCCCTCGTTGCCACTAACTGGGCCACACACACCCCACTTGACTGGCATCGGTTGACCCCCCCTTTTGACAAAGAAAAAGATGCTTTTCATGAAGCACTCTCAAAAATACGCGTGCCTTTCCCGTCCCCTGGCTGACCCAGGGGAAGAAAAGTCCTCTGAGAGCCATGACTTGTTCATCTTGGTTCTTTTAGAGACACAGCGAGGGGACTCCAACCACAGTCTCCCTCGTTGCCACTAACTGGGCCACACACACCCCACTTGACTGGCATCGGTTGAGCCCCCTTTTGAAAAAGAAAAAGATGCTTTGCATGAAGCACTCTCAAAAATACGCGTGCCTTTCCCGTCCCCTGGCTGACCCAGGGGAAGAAAAGTCCTCTGAGAGCCATGACTTGTTCATCTTGGTTCTTTTAGAGACACAGCGAGGGGACTCCAACCACAGTCTCCCTCGTTGCCACTAACTGGGCCACACACACCCCACTTGACTGGCATCGGTTGACCCCCCCTTTTGACAAAGAAAAAGATGCTTTTCATGAAGCACTCTCAAAAATACGCGTGCCTTTCCCGTCCCCTGGCTGACCCAGGGGAAGAAAAGTCCTCTGAGAGCCATGACTTGTTCATCTTGGTTCTTTTAGAGACACAGCGAGGGGACTCCAACCACAGTCTCCCTCGTTGCCACTAACTGGGCCACACACACCCCACTTGACTGGCATCGGTTGAGCCCCCTTTTGAAAAAGAAAAAGATGCTTTGCATGAAGCACTCTCAAAAATACGCGTGCCTTTCCCGTCCCCTGGCTGACCCAGGGGAAGAAAAGTCCTCTGAGAGCCATGACTTGTTCATCTTGGTTCTTTTAGAGACACAGCGAGGGGACTCCAACCACAGTCTCCCTCGTTGCCACTAACTGGGCCACACACACCCCACTTGACTGGCATCGGTTGACCCCCCCTTTTGACAAAGAAAAAGATGCTTTGCATGAAGCACTCTCAAAAATACGCGTGCCTTTCCCGTCCCCTGGCTGACCCAGGGGAAGAAAAGTCCTCTGAGAGCCATGACTTGTTCATCTTGGTTCTTTTAGAGACACAGCGAGGGGACTCCAACCACAGTCTCCCTCGTTGCCACTAACTGGGCCACACACACCCCACTTGACTGGCATCGGTTGAGCCCCCTTTTGAAAAAGAAAAAGATGCTTTGCATGAAGCACTCTCAAAAATACGCGTGCCTTTCCCGTCCCCTGGCTGACCCAGGGGAAGAAAAGTCCTCTGAGAGCCATGACTTGTTCATCTTGGTTCTTTTAGAGACACAGCGAGGGGACTCCAACCACAGTCTCCCTCGTTGCCACTAACTGGGCCACACACACCCCACTTGACTGGCATCGGTTGACCCCCCCTTTTGACAAAGAAAAAGATGCTTTGCATGAAGCACTCTCAAAAATACGCGTGCCTTTCCCGTCCCCTGGCTGACCCAGGGGAAGAAAAGTCCTCTGAGAGCCATGACTTGTTCATCTTGGTTCTTTTAGAGACACAGCGAGGGGACTCCAACCACAGTCTCCCTCGTTGCCACTAACTGGGCCACACACACCCCACTTGACTGGCATCGGTTGACCCCCCCTTTTGACAAAGAAAAAGATGCTTTTCATGAAGCACTCTCAAAAATACGCGTGCCTTTCCCGTCCCCTGGCTGACCCAGGGGAAGAAAAGTCCTCTGAGAGCCATGACTTGTTCATCTTGGTTCTTTTAGAGACACAGCGAGGGGACTCCAACCACAGTCTCCCTCGTTGCCACTAACTGGGCCACACACACCCCACTTGACTGGCATCGGTTGAGCCCCCTTTTGAAAAAGAAAAAGATGCTTTGCATGAAGCACTCTCAAAAATACGCGTGCCTTTCCCGTCCCCTGGCTGACCCAGGGGAAGAAAAGTCCTCTGAGAGCCATGACTTGTTCATCTTGGTTCTTTTAGAGACACAGCGAGGGGACTCCAACCACAGTCTCCCTCGTTGCCACTAACTGGGCCACACACACCCCACTTGACTGGCATCGGTTGACCCCCCCTTTTGACAAAGAAAAAGATGCTTTGCATGAAGCACTCTCAAAAATACGCGTGCCTTTCCCGTCCCCTGGCTGACCCAGGGGAAGAAAAGTCCTCTGAGAGCCATGACTTGTTCATCTTGGTTCTTTTAGAGACACAGCGAGGGGACTCCAACCACAGTCTCCCTCGTTGCCACTAACTGGGCCACACACACCCCACTTGACTGGCATCGGTTGACCCCCCCTTTTGACAAAGAAAAAGATGCTTTGCATGAAGCACTCTCACAAATACGCGTGCCTTTCCCGTCCCCTGGCTGACCCAGGGGAAGAAAAGTCCTCTGAGAGCCATGACTTGTTCATCTTGGTTCTTTTAGAGACACAGCGAGGGGACTCCAACCACAGTCTCCCTCGTTGCCACTAACTGGGCCACACACACCCCACTTGACTGGCATCGGTTGAGCCCCCTTTTGAAAAAGAAAAAGATGCTTTGCATGAAGCACTCTCAAAAATACGCGTGCCTTTCCCGTCCCCTGGCTGACCCAGGGGAAGAAAAGTCCTCTGAGAGCCATGACTTGTTCATCTTGGTTCTTTTAGAGACACAGCGAGGGGACTCCAACCACAGTCTCCCTCGTTGCCACTAACTGGGCCACACACACCCCACTTGACTGGCATCGGTTGAGCCCCCCTTTTGACAAAGAAAAAGATGCTTTGCATGAAGCACTCTCAAAAATACGCGTGCCTTTCGCCTCCCCTGGCTGACCCAGGGGAAGAAAAGTCCTCTGAGAGCCAGGTCCACATTGTCAGTGGACAGACACGTGTGCTTATCTGCCAGCAGACCCCCAGCAGCACTGAAGACAGGTTCCGAGAGAACGCTGGCTGCAGGACACGACAAGATCCTCAAGGCGTACGTGGCGAGCTCAGGCAATTTATCCAGATTGGAAGCCTAAAATGAGCAGGGCTCAAGTTGCACAATAATGGAATCGATGTTTCTTTGCATATACTCATATATCTGTGTGTCTCCCTCTTTTTCCTTGTCCAGCTGTTTTGTTTTCACATGAGTATATGTCCTTGTCACTTTCCCATGTGTTTGTGTTATGTTGTGAGTTGTTTGTCACCTTTTGGACACCTTTCAGGGTGTTTTCTAGGTGTTTTACTGTGTTTGTGATTGCCTGCCATTGTTTCCTATGGGCTCGAGTTCGGTTCGTCGAACGTTCGACGAGCCGAACTCGAGCCAGACCCCCCGTTCGGCGAACCGCCTCGAGCCGAACCGGGACCGGTTCGCTCATCTCTACACCCGAGCACTTTTTCCATCTCCACAAGGTCCCCATACAAAACTTCCTCTTTAATTGTGAGCAACTATCGTTTGAGTAGACACAGAAGCTGGATGGGTATGCTGATTATGGCATCATAGTTGCTCATGATCTTGGTTGATTCCTCAAAGTTTTGTCAGTTGAGTGAGGGTCATCTGATGGCCCTCTAAAATTTATCATTGTGGGCCGCCTGATGGCCCTGTAAAAACTTGTAGTGAGGGCGACATGATGACCCTATTTATTACTGTGTTGGTGAGGGCACTGCTTCACAGTCTAGGCTAGGAGTCCCACTCCTTCTAAATGGAGAAAAAATGTTTTCTGTGGCAATCCTCTATGTGTATTCGAGTCTATTGCAATCCCCCTTTCAATTTTTGTTAGGTCTTGTATGTATTGCATTGGCTTCAACAGTGTAGGCGTCCCACTCCTTACAAATTGGAAAAAAAAAATGAGAAATCTCATGCAAACTAAATGGAAAAAATGCTGCATTTTTATTTTAAAAAAAGCAGCATGTCAATGCTTTCATCATTTTTTTCAGCATTTTTCACCATTGAAAGCATTGAGAGTGCAAAAACGCAATAAAGACACTTCTTGTGAACATAGCCTAAGGGGTGGAGGTGGTAGTTTTTCTGTCTAGTTAAATTTGCCTCATATAAAGACATTTTACAGAAAAGAATGTTTCCTGACATTTTTTCCATGTTGTCTTCGGTTTGGAAGGTTATATTGCCACGCCATAAAAGTCGCTTAATATTCTAACAACATTGTTCCCAATAACCTGGGAGTCAGAGATGTGGCCAGGGATCTTCCCCTTGTTGTTCCTATACCATTTTCCCACTGTTCCTATCCATTTATAGTGATTTTCCTGCCCCCAAGACCTCCTGGAAGAGTCTGCTGGAAAAATACTTGAGTTTCTCACTGACCTCCATTATGCTCACTTCTCTAGAAGAGCACTCGAGCATTGGTGTTTATTTCTTTTCACTTATAGATTAGTAATGGAGGGTCTCATAGACACCTCCCATTACTAATCTATTGCTTAGTGACAGCTATGAGCTGTTATTAACCCCTTATTACCCAGATTGCCACTGCACCAGTGCAATCTTGATGAACTGGGTAAAGTTCCAGAATTGTCACATCTAATGAATGCAGGCTGCTATTTTCATGGTGGGGGCGGGAGGAAATAAAAATGGGTCTGCTTAGCCTGAGAATATCAGCCCCCAGATGTGCAGATTTATCATAGCTGGGTATTAAAATTTGTGGGGGGCACCATTTTTTTTAAAATTATTTATTTATTTTTAAAAGCCTCATGCGGTTCCTCTTATTTTGATACACAGCCAAGATAAGTGCATGGCTGGGGGCTGCAGCCTGTAGCTTTATGCTTTATCTGTGCTGGGTATCATAATACAGGGTAACCCTATGCCAAGCCAATTTTTTTTTTTATTTATTTTTACTCCAATCTACAGTACAGTGACCCACAGACAGGGTCTGTGATTGCAAGCAGTCAGACATGCTGTACACTTCTGGATAGTTGTGCTGTACTCCTCTTCCCTCCCTCTTGCCTGTTTCTGCAGCATCACACCAGCATAGGATTACCACCCTCTGGACTCTGGTCATTCCAGTTCAATGACAAATAACCATGGCGTAGTTTCTCCCTCTACCTGAGTTCCTCATCTACATTATGGTCGCTATTCATTAAGATTGACATTTTGTATGCCAGTCTTAATGAGGGATGTGCAGCCATAAGATGCCCCATATTCATTAAGAGGCACATGGCATTTAAAGGATTCAGTGCATCATATCAGTGACATGCGCTCTTGTTTGCCTTACTGAAAATGTTACTCACTCATTGATTGGAGAAACATTTTTTGAATAAGGCCCTATTCACACATCCGTGTTTTTGGTACGTGTGGTGTCAATTTACACACATACCGGAGACATTGGCACATGTAGACCAATTAAATTCAATGGGTTTTGTCACATATACATGGCTTCACGTGGACCGTTTGTCCATGTGGAGCACACTCGTATCCGTATGCTCCACATGGCAATATGTCCATTTTCTGCCAACAGCACGGATGTCACATGGACCACACACCGATGTGATCCATGTGACATCAGTGTTACATGAACTGGATGACACCCATTCACTGAAAAAAAACAGGATTTTTATACTTACCTTTCTCTGGCGCTGCTGTCTCCGGCACTGCTGTTGCTTCCCGGTCCCGCTCATTATGCCTCATTAATATTCATTGCACTGACTGTGAAGAAAGTGTGACAGCAGACAGGTAAGTGTACAAGTCTATGCTGTCCATGTTCTATCCGGATGTCACATGGATAGCACACGATGACACACAGTGACACACAGATGGCCCACAGAGCTCCACAACGGACTGTACAAAATGTATTTTGCCCAGACGTGTGAAGGGGGCCTTAGAAACACTGCCCCACGTTTTATGAATTTCACAGGTGAGTGTATCCAATTGTGGCAGAGCTGCCCTAGCCTAAACACTCAGTTAAATTGGGTTATGTTCACATGAAGCAGATTTGGTGCATTTTATCTGCAGCAAGATCCACCAATATGATTTTGTTGCAGTTTACAATTCGAAGGGTGACATTTGCAATGAATTTTGCAAAAAGAATTGACATACTGCACATTACAACATCAAAACCGCTTACAAATTTTGGCTCAGAAATTTCCAGTACTACATATTTCTAGTCAATCAAAACCAATAGGAACAACTACAGAAAGTGTATGTAATTACGAAAAAATAATAATTTGCTAAGATTGTTATACCCCTTTAAGAACAGATGACAACTTAATCTGTAATATGGAAAGTGTATCCATTAGCGATGCCAGATATTGTTTTCCTTAAATCTCAAGATATGATTTAAAATAGTTCAGAGCATGATATCATTAGGTTTTGTGGTCGGCTTTGTTTATATTTCACGTGGGCTGATGAAGGAAATACACCCCTCAACCAGTACAACTACTTGGCCTTACATCTGGAGTTACCGTGTCAGATAAGGGAAGCCATACATTATGGATAATAATTTGTTAATGTGATGAGGGTGGTCAAAGTCACTCTAATTATGATACCAACACTTCATTTACACTGGTTTGAAACTTTGCTTATAAATTGATTTGAAGTTCTTGGAGATTTCGCGTTCTCCAGCCAATGAAAACTATTTTTATTCCAAGCCTTGAGGGAATAATTTTGATGTTAACAAATACAATTTTAGATGGTAACAGCTGAGCCAAATACCTCCCAGTAGGTTAACCTTTGATTTTGTGTGAATTTAAGAGCTCTATGCACTGGGATGAATATATTAAGATGTGTTGTCTTAAAATACTTTTCTCCACCATGTCAGAATAGGATGTGCCTTCTTTATGTTAAAAGGTTTCTGCGTTGTACAAGCTTCCTCGCCCCACCCAACCTTCTATTATAGAATCATTTTGTCACCGTGCCCGTGATTCAACATTTTTAATAAAAACAAAATAGAAAACCCATCACTAACAGAGTAGTGATGTTTTCCCTTTCGTCCCATCTTGCCAAAACTAACAAAGAAGAAAATGTAATTTTGGATTTTTTCCAAAAAGACGGAAATTGAATGTCTTTTTTTCACGGTTTTTGACTAGTAGCATTGTATGCAGACTTGAGATTATTTTGATGGATCAGGAATAAGAATACATTTTCGAAGACCCAGATTTTTACATTTACTGTCATAGATTTGGTCAGGATCCAAAAACACTTCACACACACAAATACATGTAGAATACATGATTTTGCTATAGCTGTTCATGCATACATATTAACCACTTTTTTTAAAAGAAATCTGTCAGCAGGATTTCACTTCTAAACTATTTATATGTGCATGTAGGTCTGTCAAAGAGAATTCAAGAAATACCTTTACATGGCCAGTCTGTTCCTCAGTTACTGAGAAATCAGTTACCCATAAAATGAAATGTGTTTTATTAGGATTTTATGTGATATACCAACACTAAGTAGCAGATATTTGTGAAGTGTAAAGGAAATGATACATGGTTTTCTAAATATTCTAAAAATATAAATCTGAAAATTGTGACATGCATTTTTTTTTCCAACCCCCTGATTCAATACTTTGTAGGAACATCCTGAGCTGCCACCAGGGATATTAGGGCCCCATACTGGCAAAATTTGCAGGCCCCCTTGAGACTCCGCCCAGGCTTCACCGAAGCTCCAACTCCACCCATCGAACCTTCCCCCGTCCCATTGCCCTCTCTTGAAAAAACTCCACTTCTGCACCATATCCTCACCAATCACATATTCACAGTTCCCATCAAACACCATATCACATACATAGCCATCAGCTTTTGTTTTGGCCAAAAGATTTTTTTTAAGCTTGCCACCACGAAAAGGTAGATTCTTTTGGCAGGGTCATACTCTAACATATTAAAAATTTCTTAAAATACCAAATGCTCTTTTTAGGTATACAGTATATTTCTTTATTTTTCTTTAAGGGAATAATTTTTTTAACTAACTGATACCAGATTGTGATTTTTTTTATCTCTTGTATTTCTGATTGCAGATTAATGTATTCTTTTCTTTGTACATTTATGTTAGCTGTTCTTTTGCCTGTTTGGAGATATGGACATTGGACACATGTGTGTATATATATATATATATATATATATATATCACAAAACATTATAGGGGGACTCTATTTCCTCTGGAGAGTTTTCTATACATGGTCTCACATTTACTGACATGCAGATATCATTGTGCAGGAAGTGGAAAGTGGTGAGCTGTGACACTGCTCACTGTTAGGGACGGTGCCCTGTAACTGCAGTGGTGGTGTGGTGGTGTCCACCTTCACCACATCACCTCCATCCACATCACGAACTTAACACGGCTCCAGCCGTACATCTACATCTTCAAACCACAACCCCCCTTTCAGTTGAAGTGACCGCGAGACCCCCGGGTCCGGAGACCCTCGAGCCACCCACTGAAGGTCCAGATCCGAGCGACTCGGCTGCCGAGCAAGGGGCGGTACACCCGCAATCCACTTGCTGTTTTACTCGTACTGCCAGCCTGAAGATCACATTGCAATCAACTCTCTTCAGCTGAGAGTGACAGCATGTATGTCTATGCAGCTGTTCCACTCAGCTCAAGAAACTTGCTGATGAGTAAGATGCAATCCTCAGGCTAGCAGTACCAGCAATACAGCAAGTAGAGTGCAGGTGCAGCGGTGGGCAGGATTACAGGAGAGAAGGGTGAATATTCATTCGCTTAATTAGTCATGTGCTTGCTCACTGCAATCATTGACAGCAGTCCTGATCTGAGATTGACAGCATTTATGCAGTTTTCACTCTCAGTTCAGGAGATCCACCGAGGATTGCGATGCAATCCTGGTACAGTGATATAGTACAGCAGGCATAGTGTGTCAGTGCCATGCAGGATTCAGAGTAGTGGACGGGATTCTGGGTGGGGAAGAGGGTGAATATGCATTCACTTAATTAGCCTGCACTCCGGATCAGAAAGTGACAGCGTGTATGTCTATGTAGCTGTCACTCTCAGCTCAGAGACATACAGCTCTGGCAAAAAATAAAGAGACTACTGCAAAATTGTCAGTTTTTTCTCTTTATAGGTATATTTTTGAGTAAAATGTAAATTGTTCTTTTATTCTAGAAACTACTCACAACATGTCTCCGAATTTCCAAGCAAAACATTTTGTATTTATTTTCTGAAAGTGAGAAATGGTCAAAATAATAAAATAATGCATTGCTTTCAGACCTCAAATAATGCAAAGAAAAGTTTAGAATCATTTGGAAACAACAATACTAATGTTTTACCTCAGGAGGAGTTCAGAAATCAATATTTTGTGGAATAACCATGATTTTTAATCATAGCTTCCATGAGTCTTGGCATGCCTTCCACCAGTCTGTCACACTGCTTTTGGGTGACCTTATGCCACTCCTGGTGCAAACATTTAAGCAGTTCTTCTTTGTTTGATGACTTGTGACTATCCATCTTCCTCTTCATTACATTCCAGAGGTTTTCAATGGGGTTCAGGTCTGGAGATTGGATTGTGGATTGTGGTGCGATCCTTGGCCATTAATATAGCAGACAAATAAAAGACACCCTGTGAAAATAAGCACTTCGCACATTTTTCAAAGCAGAAAAGATTATAAGCCCCTGTCTTATTTTCGGTAAACACAGTAATTATATTTTTGAATTGCACCATCCATTTTATCATATGAGGTACTGGAAAGCGGAGACCAAATTCCAAGTGCAGCAACATAGCGAAAAAAGTGTAATTTCGCAATTGTTTCTTGTATTTACAATGTTAATTTTAGAGTAAAAATAATCATGCAGTATTATTCTCCAAGTCAATATGATTATGCAGATACCAAACATGCATAGTTTTTGTTTTATTTAAGTGGTGAAAAAATTCTGAAATTTGTTAAAAAAAAAGAAAATTAGAAAAAAGTTTGCTTGTGTCGCTATTTTCTAACAGATTAAATTTTAGGGATATGGAGCTGTGTAATGGCTTGTTTTTTGTGCTCTAGGACAATGTTTTTATTGATATCATTTTGGGGTTTGTACGTTGTTTTAGTCGCTTCTAATTACATTTTTGTGTGTTTCTATGATGGGCAAAAAGTGTAATTCTGGTGTTTTAATTTTTACAGCATTGCTGTATATAGCTAAAATCAGTCTCCTATGAACGCCAGATATGGGCTGGCTGTTTTAATAGGAATACGTTATAAAAGGAAAAGGGGTCTTCAGCAGACCCCGGCTGTCATGGCAACCCATCAGCACCCCACGATCACATAACTGGCGGCACAATGTGTTCATAGAAGGAAGTGCCTCCTGCCGGCGTGTTGTAAATGCCAATGTCAGAGATTGAAAGTGCCATTTAACAGGTTAATAGTTGATCTACCTGTGGCTGTTAGAGAAATATTATGGCTGAATATCATGGCCTGCATCAAAGTCAGGGAGCCAGCATAGGATATACCATTACATCATATGGCAGTAATGGGTTAACCTTTTGGATTGATCAACAGTGCTGTAGTTGTTCAATAATAAAATAAATAATCAAAAATACAAATTGCCTAAGAATTCTGCACACAGCGTACATTTGTATTCATAGTTCAATGACTTCCATATTACAGAAATTAGGATACAGTTTGCAGCTTACACTATTGAAATCAGTATAAGAAAAAAAAACCAGAATTCCAATGGACATTTCTGAAATATCTAGAAAAAGGAAGCTATTCTCACAAAAGTTGGCCTCAAGGATTGGCACTGTTCAGTTTAAGCCATTAAAGGGAATCTGTCACTAGGTTTTTCCCTTATGAGCTGCGGCCACCATCAGTGAGCCCTTATATACAGCTTTCCAGAATACTGTATATAAGACCCCAGGCCGCTCTGTATAATGTAAAAAACACCTTTATAATAATCACCTAGGGGGCGGTCCAGTCCGATGGGCGTTCGTTCTCTCAGTCTGGTGCCTCTTTTCATTCTAGAATACTGTATATAAGGGCTCACGGTTGGTAGCCACAGCTCATAATGGAAAAACCTGGTGACAGGTTCCCTTTAATCTAGTCCAAGAGAATACTAGGATCCTGGTTCCCAGCCAACTTTCAGTAAGTATGCAGATAGTGAGTCTTCTAGATAGGGACACACAAACACTCTCAAGTCTTACATGGTATTGCTTTCTTTTGTGCGTTTTGAGGATGCTTGGAAGCAAAGCAGAGCATAATGGGTGAAAAGAAATACCTTGAAGCTCACCTGCCCGGTACTTTGCAAATTCAATTTGGCTCTTCTATCATCTTCACTTGGCACAATAGGTTTTAGATATTACTACGTAAGTTGTGACACCTTAGGCCTACTTGGTGCAGAGTGAGAATGGCGAAAGAGCTGAAGAGGGCGTGTGAAGGACCAGATGTGCAGATGGCTGGATAATGCTGACATGAGCACTTTATTTACAGGCCCTTTTAATTCAGCAAAATGGCAGCTGACCATGTTTGTACTAGATCATAACAGCCAAAAGATGCTCTACTAAGTAGTAAAGACATTTTTCATGAAGGGGCTGAATAATTCTGATACTATCTTGTAATCAAAAGGGATATTTTGTGAACAGTTTGGAAAAATCACTTGTTATATTACTTATACTAGGGGCGGCATGGTGGCTCAGTGGTTAGCACTGCAGTCTTGCAGCGCTGGAGTCCTGGGTTCAAATCTCACCAAGGACACTATCTACAAGGAGTTTGTATGTTCTCCCAGTGTTTGCGTGGGTTTCCTCCGGGTACTCCGGTTTCCTCCCACACTCCAAAGACATGCAGACAGGGACTCTAGATTGTGAGCCCCAATTGGGACAGTGTTACCAATGTCTGTAAAGCGCTGTGGAATTAATAGCGCTATATAAATGAATAAAAATTTTTAAAAAATTATTATGTTACGCTATTTCAATTGCTGTTATTTACAGATTTTTTTAAATTTTAACTAAATCTAATTTGCAATAGGGGTTTAATAACTCTAAATGCAATTGTTCAGTATGTTTAAGATGCTCTAAGTTATATGTCTAAATCACTGCAACGTAATAACAGATAGGGTTTCATTGCTCGGGGCTTTCACCAGGTGGAATGCTTCAACGTGGAGGGTCTGGGAACGCTGCACAGGCCATTTGTGTCTCCCTGGATGTTCTTTATAAATCTAAAGAACTCTGATAGAAAAATAGAAATTCAGACCTGTGTTAGCATCGAAGTGAAAAGCTGACACTGACTCTCCTAATCCCTATAAAATTACAACTTTCATTTCAGACATAATTTGCTGTGCACGGTATACACATCGCTGTCTTTTCTTCCATTACCATAATGTTGTAAAGGAAGATGACAGCTTTGTGTTGTCCATATAGTTCTTTTAGTTTAATCGCAAGCTCTCCTTCTCCTTGCAAAAAAATAGTATAAAAGAGCAATGCACATGAGAAAATGCATGCAGAAACGTTCCCCTCTAGAAATAACAAAGCTATCTCAATAGGGCCAACTATAGGGGAATACAGTGTAAAATACTTTTAAAGGGAACCTGTCAGGTACAATATACACCCAGAACCACAAACAGTAATCCCTGCCTAACCATCCCTATATATATATTAGCATAGATAAAGAGATCTTTAGGAAAGTATTTCTAAAGATCTTTTATCATATGCTTATGAGGCCAGTGACTAGTAGTAATGGGGTTACTTCCTCTGACTGGTCCGCCCTCTTAGCATGTTAGTACACCAACAGGGGCATGCTAACATGCTATTCGATGCAGCGTCCCCAGCGGTGATGCGCGTACCTGTGTCTGCGGTGAACATTGAGCTGAATGCCCCGCACTTCTGGTCATGCGCAGTATGAAGCCGGGTATACACATCCCGGCTTCAGGCAGGTCCAGTGCGCATAACCGGAAGTGTGGGGCATTCACCTCAATGTTCATTGCGAACACCGTTACCTGCATCGATGCTACACTGTCTGTCTGCTATTTCATCCTTCTTCTCTGCGCGATTCCTAAAGCTTAACATGGACAAAGCAGAATTCATTGTCTTTCCTCTCCCTCATTCAACTCCTCCAACATGCCTATCGATCAAAGTTGATGGCTGCTCACTCTACCCAGTCTCACAAGCTCGTTGCCTTGGATTAACCCTCGACTTTGCTCTATCCTTCAAGCCGCACATCCAAACTCTCTTCACCTCATGCCGACTACAATGCAAAAATATCTCCCGGATCCGTGCTTTTCTTAACCAAGAATCAGCAAAAACGTTAGTACATGCCCTCATCATCTCCCGCCTCCACTACTGCAACCTTCTGCTCTGTGGCCTCCCTTTCAACACTCTTCTACCCCTCCAATCTATCCTAAACTCTGCGGCCTGCTTAATCCACCTCTCCCCTCGCTACTCTGCCAATCACTTCACTGTCTTCCCATTGCCCAAAGACTCCAGTTCAAAAGACTAACCATGACATACAAAGCCATCCACAACCTGTCTCACCCCTGTGACCTAGTCTCCCGGTACCTACCTGCATGCAAACTCATATACTCACAAGATCTCCTTCTCTACTACTCTCTTATCTCCTCTTCCCACAATCGCATACAAGATTTCTCCTATGCCTCCCCCATACTCTAGAATGCACTAACCCAGCATATCAGACTCTCCCCTACCACGGAAAGCTTCAAGAGGAACCTGAAGACCCACCTCTTCCAACAAGCCTACAACGTACAATAACTCTCAGTCCAGTACACCATTGCGCAACCAGCTCTGTCCTCACCTATTGTATCTTCACCCATTCCCTGTAAACTGTGAGCCCTCGCGGGCAGGGTCCTCTCTCCTCCTATACCAGTCTGTTTTGTATTGTTAATGAATGTTGTACTTGTTTTTATGTATACCCTTTTCACTTGTAAAGTGCCATGGAATAAATGGTGCTATAATAAATAATAATAATAATTGAGTAGTCTGTTAGCATGTCCCTGTGGGTGTGCTAACATGCTAAGGGGGTGAGAGAGGGAAGGAACTTACGACTAGTCCCTGGCCACATTAGCATATTATAAATAATCTTTAGAAATACTTTTTTTAAAGATCTCTTTATCTATGCTAATGTATACAGGGATGGTTAGGCAGGGATTAGCAATATGCACCCAGAACTACTCATGGTTCTGGGTGCATATTGGACCTGACAGGTTCCCTTTAACCCTTTAAAGACTACCCACCATCATTTGACATCTGGCGATGCAGGTCCCTAGTTTGTAACAATGTCTTTTATTGATGTACTTGTATTTGAGCCCCTGCAATCTAACTGGATTTTTCATGGAATACTATATATTAAATAGTAGCTTACATATATTCTCAAACAAAGGCAAAAAAATAACATAAAACAAACAAGGCCTCCTATGTCAGTGAGAAATACAAAAGTTATAACTGCTAAAATGTGGTGAGACAAAATGGCTGGTCATCAGGGGCATAACTACCGCTGTCACAGAGGTCAACACTGCGACTGGGCCCGGGGTGCAGGGAGCCTTCTGGCCCCAGCCCCTGATTCAGATAGATGTGTGTCGGAAGCTGTGTGCACAGCCAAGTTTAATACATTTCAGCACGGAGATGTGCCAGCCGCCAATATTGCTCCTGACACATATGATCCTGGGCATGGGGAGCAGAGAATATGCTGATAGCTGACTCTGCTGTAAGTGGCCTTGCATGACACTGACGTCATGCGCTGTGCCGCTTACATGCTGGCCAGTTCCCAGCATCACAGGAGGATGCCGGGTGAGCGAGGGGTAGGTGAGTACCATGGCCACCAGTCGTACAGGGCCCCTTCCAGCAGACAGCAGATGGGGCTCTGCAGGGAGCAGCAGTTCATTGTCATCTGCTGCTCCTGCAGTGCACAGGCACCAGCACAGGACGCCCTTCCCTCCTCTGTGCCCTGTCTGCTGTCGTCTTCACCACATAGAGGGGGGAGGGGTGCCTGCCCTGCTGCGGTCGGAGAAGCTGCTTCTAAAGACCCTCTGAATTCCAGGAGGCTAAGAAGGAGGAGAGTATAATGTGAATCATGTATAATGTGCTGTCTGTATGTGTTATGTATAAGATATGTGTGTCCTGTATAGTGTGCAATATGTAGCTGTCTGTCTGTGTATACTATCTGTGTATACTGTCTGTGTGTATACTGTCTGAGTGTATACTGCCTGAGTGTATACTGTCTGTCTGTACATCTAACTATCTATCTATCTATACAACCATTCTGGCTCTCTATACAAAATTCCATATGCCTCTTTATGAAAGTGAACACATAGTACAGTCATTTATTTTTTCTACTGTGTGCAGTACGGTAGTGGGCTATATAACATGATGGGGGCTATATACCAGGATGAGGGGGCTATATACCAGGATAGGTGGCTATATACCATGATGGGGGGCTATATACCAGGATGGAGGCTATATACCAGGATGAGGGCCTATATACCAGGAAAAAGTGCTATATACCAGGATGGAGTGCTATATACCAGGATTGGGGGCTATATACCAGGATGGGCAATGATGGGGGACATACTGTATATACCAGGGTGGAGCCATATAAACCAGGCTATATCCATGATCAGGGTCATACACCGGCATGGGGCCATGATGGGGACATATACCAAGATGGGACCATATATACCAGGATATAGGCATGATGGGGGTCATACACCAGGATGGGGCCATGATCTGGAAATATACCATGATGGGTCATGATGTGAATATATATACCTGGATGTGGCCATGATAATGGACATATATACCAGGATATAGCCATGATGGGGTCATACACCAGGATGGGGCCATGATGTGGATATATTTACCAGGAAGTGGCCCAGAATGGGGGACATTACTACACAATAAAACGGGGAGAAGGGCAACTTGTATGTCTTTATAGGACTAAGAATACTACAATGGTCCATACATCTGACGAGGGGAGAGGGGGATCCCAGGCTCAAACACTGCACCGGGGCCCATCAGACTCTAGTTATGCCACTGCTGGTCATTAATCAGGACTTAGCAACTTCAGGAAAACTTCATGAGATACAAAGAGGCCAAAATGTGGGGAACCTATGTGCAAGATCTACACAAGGTTGATGTGCACTACTGACTTCATGATAAATGTTGTGATGCAGTATAAGAAGCAATTTAAGATGGATTCCTGTAAGTTATAGAGCAACAGGAGGAGAAAGCACAGGTTTTAAGAACCGCTACAGAGGTGTAACATATCACAGCTTCTCCTCTGTATGTCTATTGAGAATTCTGTGTATGTATTGAAAAACTAAGATAACTACTTTTTAAGCAGCAGTGTCCTCCTCTTCCATATAAACCTTTTTGATGCAGCTATTTCCTCTTCTAGTACAGTATTGCTGTACCAGCAACTATTTCTTTTTCTAGGCTAAACTTTCAGATGCAGCCACATCCTCTGCTCGCATATTAATCTTTAAAGGCAACTGTATCCTCCTCATTTATCTGGGCTGCATAAAATACAGGAACATTTCATTACATGGCTTATATACAACAATATCTTATTAAAGTTCAGGTTCCTTGCAGAGGACTGTAATGGAGCCTTTTTAAAAAATAAAGGGATGCCCAACCTTGGTTGCTGCCATTCCTTTTTGGTTGGAGAGATATTGTGCAGGACATCCTCTACAGAGGAACATCATTGTTAGCAAATTAGGGGAAAAGTAAGTCATAAGGAAATTAAACTATAGAAGGAAGGACTTTAATTTGACCATTGCTAACAAACCCCCCTCTCTTTTATCTACTAAACTTTAGATGATTATTACTAGGTACACAAATAACCAAACTGAGAACAAAAATGCAACACTGTAGGTAGAATGACAGTTTCTAAATGTATGGACATCTTACTACCTCAGTGTTTAGAACTGTTACTTTGTAGCACTGAGGTCCTGGCTTCAAACCCCACGAAGAACATCTGAAAGGAGTCTGTATGCTCTTTCTGTGTTTGTGTGGGTTTCCTCCAGGTGCTCCGGTTTCATCCCACACTCAAAAGACATACTGATATCTTGCTTATGAGCCCCAATGTGGACAGTGATGTTGATATCTGGAAATCGCTGTGCAATATGATGATGTTATATAAGAAAATAAAATAAATAAATATGTCCACAAACAGTGCATGGAAAAGAACAAGTCTGCCCAAAATACAATATAAATATTTACAATAATAATAGGGCAAAACACAGTAAAAAGTATATTCTCACGCAGAATTCTTGAAAACCTTATTTAAGCACAACTAGGACAGTATGTTTTCATTTCCACAACTAGGATAGTATATTTTCATTTTTCACATATATTTTATTAATTATGTAATTCATTTATGCCTTGTGTCCATTTTTTGCTTTTACCTGGAATTTTTGTCTCATGCTCTTATGTATGTATGGCCTCAATCATGTAGTGAGCGGCACTCAGGCAACAGTACCGGTCACCACAGTCCACAGCAGACAACCACTGCTTTGTTTCTGTGCTCAGTCGGGTCTCAGGAACTCAGGTGTTTTATCTGTTGCATCAAGGACCCCATTAGCTTACTATGCTTTGTTCACACCTGCACTTTGGAGCTTACAAATGACGAATTCTCTTTGTGAAGTGTGTTGACAAATAAAACCGCACTTCAAATATGACTGGGCTCCTGTTTCACCATTTGATCTTTGGTAGTGCAGATTGTAACTCACTCATCTTCATTTTGTTTACTACATTCAATATTATGGATCTGCAGCAGCCTTGATTACATATTCTCAAAAAGGGGTTGTGGCCAGTGTCGTAACTAAAGTTCAATGCAAAATTTGGACCTGGGCCCCCACCATCCCCATATGTTCATCAGATATATCTATATGTATGTATACATTTAAAGTTCTAAATCCTATAAAGACATACGAGTTGCCCTCCCCTTCCATTATGCAGAAATGTCCCCCTTGCTGTTGTAAAGTACCCCGTTCTGGGCTACTTCCTGGTAAATATGTCCCCCAACCTGGTATATATGTTTCCCATCCTGGTATGTATGCCCCCATCCTGGTATACATGCCCTATCCTGGTATATATGCCCCCATCCTGGTAAATATATCCCCCATCCTGGTATAAAATGTCCCCCTCCTGGTATTCCTGGTATATACTGTCCCCCTCCTGGCATATATATTTCTCTCCTTAGCCCCTCCTGCTATATACTGTCACCCTCCTGGTATATACTGTACTCACCATCTCCCCTGTCCCACATCACGTGGCATCCTCCTCTATAGCTGGCCTGCAGTGGCAGGCAGCTTTCATAGTTGTTCGTGCTATGCCAATGCATGACGTCATTGTCATGCCCTGCCTCAGTCACGGGGATGCCACTGAAAGCTGGCAGCTTCTCTTTGGCCAGCAGCATGTATCGTAATGCAGGGACCCCATAGGTCTCTGTGCCATGATGCATTGCAGCTGGATGTGCAGCCTCGGATGCACATCCAGCAGAAGCAGGGGCTGGGGCTCCCAGTCACAGTCATGATCCCTGCGACCGTGATCATTCCACCTCTGGTTTTCCATGCACAATCTCACCGGGTGAGCACCTTTTTACTGTTTCACCCTGTTTGTTATTTAGGTAAGAGTCTATTGCACTTTTTGTTGTTCCTGACCCCTTTTCTGTTCCAAAACAAAATATAAATATTTACAATAACTAAAGGGTAAAACACTGTAAAAAGGATATACCAACTAATAGTACTAGGTCAGTTTCTTTTTATGAATTGTATTATTTATTTAACTAATTTATTTATGCCCTGTATTCAATTTTTGTTTTTATGATGTAAGTAGTTATTATTAATGGGTACAGGTATAGGATCACTGTGAATGTTATTTAATTCTTCTCCACTGCTAATAATAATCATGTTAATGATTACTCAAATAATTATAAAATTTAAGTTATTTGTGATAAATGATATTTCATCTCCATACACATTAGGAAAATACCAATTTACAAGCTCTGAGTTTTCCTTTTTATTTATCCTAAAAAGTAAAATGTTCATGTGATACCCTGAAAAATCTGCTTTGATGTACAATAAACTTAGTATTTCTATAAAAGTGAGTTTATGGGTTTGAGCAATAGTATGAGCACTATAAACCATGAGGTTGACATTTAGGTGGTGATAGTGAGGAAGGCAAGAAGGAAACAGTCTTTAGTGCTTGGGTTATTCCACTTTACTAAATAAAAAAAAAGTACTAAACTATAAATATGAGAAGTAAAGAAAACACACCCAAAAATATATGTGCAAAATGTAGGTTCTTTTCCAAATTATTACAATACAGACGAAAGTTGTTCATTATGTTCAATACTTTGGGCGCATGTGTATTCTGATCACATTGAATAGTGTCATGTAACCTTCCTATTCTATAACCTGTAATGTTTTGTTTAATGTTATCTGCCTCCAATAAGTACTCCAAAACTATTGTAAAAATTGGGTGTATAGTGGTCAGTGTGGATTTTACTTCTACATAGACTTCAGTTAAGCCTTAACCACATGTACAAGGTAAGGTATGCATCTCTTAATAACATTGTTATCAGAGACTTCCCTTTAATTGTTAGCAAAAAGAATGCATAAGAGTGCTTATGCAGAGACTGCGATCATAGTGCCCTTACCATGAGCACTAGCAAAGTCTTTCAAATAAGCAGTGCCAGAAATAATTGTATGGCTCAGTGAAGGGAAGTAGTAATGAGTAGAGTTGAGCGCGGTTCGTGGTTCTCCAGTTCTAGGCTCGAGTGATTTTGGGGCATGTTCTAGATCGAACTAGAACTCGAGCTTTTTGCAAAAGCTCGATAGTTCTAGAAACGTTCGAGAACGGTTCTAGCAGCAATAAAACAGCTAAATCCTAGCTTGGTTTCTGCTGTAATAGTGTAAGTCACTCTGTGAATCACACTATTATGACATTTCAGTGTATAGTGTGTGGGAACAGCGCATTCAGATCACTGCTGTTTGTATAATGGCGATCGCCATTTTTTTTTTTTTCTTGTCTTCCTTCCCTAAGCGCGTGCGTCTTGTGGGGCGGGCCAGCATGTCAGCCAATCCCAGACACACACACAGCTAAGTGGACTTTGAGCCAGAGAAGCAACGGCATGTGTGATAGGATGTCCATGTCACATGTCCCTGCATTATAAAACCGGACATTTTCTTCCAGGACGCCATTATCTGCCTTCTGCGTCTTTGGTGTCAGACATCACTGTCGCAGCTCCGTCCTCCTGAGTCCTATCGCCGATACAGCTGTATGCGCTCCATACACAGCGCTGGACAGCTTAGGGAGATCACTTTATAGCAGTCCTTTTAAGGGCTCAAACCGGCAGGGTCAGAGTTAAGGTGACAGGTCCTGAAAACAGCGCCAGCGTCTGTGCAGCCAAGGTCAGGGATTTCCTCCCTGCATTTCACCATTAGGAGGGAATAGAAAGGCAGGCTTCCATTCCTCTACCCAGAGCACCACAATCCTGCCACTGTACCCTCTTGTCCTCTGCACACTCCAACTAATTATAACTAACCCATTATACTAGCAAACACTCAGTGTACCTAGTGGCATCCTATACGTGGCTATTGGACTTTGCTATAGTCCCACTAGTGCCAAGACATTTGCAGAGCGCATCTGCCTGCGTTGCACACTCCAACTAATTATAACTAAGCCATTATACTAGCAAACACTCAGTGTACCTAGTGGCATCCTATACGTGGCTATTGGACTTTGCTATAGTCCCACTAGTGCCAAGACATTTGCAGAGCGCATCTGCCTGCGTTGCACACTCCAACTCATTATAACTAAGCCATTATACTAGCAAACACTCAGTGTACCTAGTGGCATCCTATACGTGGCTATTGGACTTTGCTATAGTCCCACTAGTGCCAAGACATTTGCAGAGCGCATCTGCCTGCGTTGCACACTCCAACTCATTATAACTAAGCCATTATACTAGCAAACACTCAGTGTACCTAGTGGCATCCTATACGTGGCTATTGGACTTTGCTATAGTCCCACTAGTGCCAAGACATTTGCAGAGCGCATCTGCCTGCGTTGCACACTCCAACTCATTATAACTAAGCCATTATACTAGCAAACACTCAGTGTACCTAGTGGCATCCTATACGTGGCTATTGGACTTTGCTATAGTCCCACTAGTGCCAAGACATTTGCAGAGCGCATCTGCCTGCGTTGCACACTCCAACTAATTATAACTAAGCCATTATACTAGCAAACACTCAGTGTACCTGGTGGCATCCTATAAGTGGCTATTGGACTTTGCTATAGTCCCACTAGTGCCAAGACATTTGCAGAGCGCATCTGCCTGCGTTGCACACTCCAACTAAATATAACTAAGCCATTATACTAGCAAACACTCAGTGTACCTAGTGGCATCCTATACGTGGCTATTGGACTTTGCTATAGTCCCACTAGTGCCAAGACATTTGCAGAGCGCATCTGCCTGCGTTGCACACTCCAAATAATTATAACTAAGCCATTATACTAGCAAACACTCAGTGTACCTAGTGGCATCCTATACGTGGCTATTGGACTTTGCTATAGTCCCACTAGTGCCAAGACATTTGCAGAGCGCATCTGCCTGCGTTGCAAACTCCAACTAATTATAACTAAGCCATTATACTAGCAAACACTCAGTGTACCTAGTGGCATCCTATACGTGGCTATTGGACTTTGCTATAGTCCCACTAGTGCCAAGACATTTGCAGAGCGCATCTGCCTGCGTTGCACACTCCAACTAATTATAACTAAGCCATTATACTAGCAAACACTCAGTGTACCTAGTGGCATCCTATACGTGGCTATTGGACTTTGCTATAGTCCCACTAGTGCCAAGACATTTGCAGAGCGCATCTGCCTGCGTTGCACACTCCAACTCATTATAACTAAGCCATTATACTAGCAAACACTCAGTGTACCTAGTGGCATCCTATACGTGGCTATTGGACTTTGCTATAGTCCCACTAGTGCCAAGACATTTGCAGAGCGCATCTGCCTGCGTTGCACACTCCAACTCATTATAACTAAGCCATTATACTAGCAAACACTCAGTGTACCTAGTGGCATCCTATACGTGGCTATTGGACTTTGCTATAGTCCCACTAGTGCCAAGACATTTGCAGAGCGCATCTGCCTGCGTTGCACACTCCAACTAATTATAACTAAGCCATTATACTAGCAAACACTCAGTGTACCTAGTGGCATCCTATACGTGGCTATTGGACTTTGCTATAGTCCCACTAGTGCCAAGACATTTGCAGAGCGCATCTGCCTGCGTTGCACACTCCAACTAATTATAACTAAGCCATTATACTAGCAAACACTCAGTGTACCTAGTGGCATCCTATATGTGGCTATTGGACTTTGCTATAGTCCCATTAGTGCCAAGACATTTGCAGAGCGCATCTGCCTGCGTTGCACACTCCAACTAATTATAACTAAGCCATTATACTAGCAAACACTCAGTGTACCTAGTGGCATCCTATACGTGGCTATTGGACTTTGCTATAGTCCCACTAGTGCCAAGACATTTGCAGAGCGCATCTGCCTGCGTTGCACACTCCAACTCATTATAACTAAGCCATTATACTAGCAAACACTCAGTGTACCTAGTGGCATCCTATACGTGGCTATTGGACTTTGCTATAGTCCCACTAGTGCCAAGACATTTGCAGAGCGCATCTGCCTGCGTTGCACACTCCAACTCATTATAACTAAGCCATTATACTAGCAAACACTCAGTGTACCTAGTGGCATCCTATACGTGGCTATTGGACTTTGCTATAGTCCCACTAGTGCCAAGACATTTGCAGAGCGCATCTGCCTGCGTTGCACACTCCAACTCATTATAACTAAGCCATTATACTAGCAAACACTCAGTGTGCCTAGTGGCATCCTATACGTGGCTATTGGACTTTGCTATAGTCCCACTAGTGCCAAGACATTTGCAGAGCGCATCTGCCTGCGTTGCACACTCCAACTAATTATAACTAAGCCATTATACTAGCAAACACTCAGTGTACCTAGTGGCATCCTATACGTGGCTATTGGACTTTGCTATAGTCCCACTAGTGCCAAGACATTTGCAGAGCGCATCTGCCTGCGTTGCACACTCCAACTAATTATAACTAAGCCATTATACTAGCAAACACTCAGTGTACCTAGTGGCATCCTATACGTGGCTATTGGACTTTGCTATAGTCCCACTAGTGCCAAGACATTTGCAGAGCGCATCTGCCTGCGTTGCACACTCCAACTAATTATAACTAAGCCATTATACTAGCAAACACTCAGTGTACCTAGTGGCATCCTATACGTGGCTATTGGACTTTGCTATAGTCCCACTAGTGCCAAGACATTTGCAGAACGCATCTGCCTGCGTTGCACACTCCAACTCATTATAACTAAGCCATTATACTAGCAAACACTCAGTGTACCTAGTGGCATCCTATACGTGGCTATTGGACTTTGCTATAGTCCCACTAGTGCCAAGACATTTGCAGAGCGCATCTGCCTGCGTTGCACACTCCAACTAATTATAACTAAGCCATTATACTAGCAAACACTCAGTGTACCTAGTGGCATCCTATACGTGGCTATTGGACTTTGCTATAGTCCCACTAGTGCCAAGACATTTGCAGAGCGCATCTGCCTGCGTTGCACACTCCAACTAATTATAACTAAGCCATTATACTAGCAAACACTCAGTGTACCTAGTGGCATCCTATATGTGGCTATTGGACTTTGCTATAGTCCCATTAGTGCCAAGACATTTGCAGAGCGCATCTGCCTGCGTTGCACACTCCAACTAATTATAACTAAGCCATTATACTAGCAAACACTCAGTGTACCTAGTGGCATCCTATACGTGGCTATTGGACTTTGCTATAGTCCCACTAGTGCCAAGACATTTGCAGAGCGCATCTGCCTGCGTTGCACACTCCAACTCATTATAACTAAGCCATTATACTAGCAAACACTCAGTGTACCTAGTGGCATCCTATACGTGGCTATTGGACTTTGCTATAGTCCCACTAGTGCCAAGACATTTGCAGAGCGCATCTGCCTGCGTTGCACACTCCAACTCATTATAACTAAGCCATTATACTAGCAAACACTCAGTGTACCTAGTGGCATCCTATACGTGGCTATTGGACTTTGCTATAGTCCCACTAGTGCCAAGACATTTGCAGAGCGCATCTGCCTGCGTTGCACACTCCAACTCATTATAACTAAGCCATTATACTAGCAAACACTCAGTGTGCCTAGTGGCATCCTATACGTGGCTATTGGACTTTGCTATAGTCCCACTAGTGCCAAGACATTTGCAGAGCGCATCTGCCTGCGTTGCACACTCCAACTAATTATAACTAAGCCATTATACTAGCAAACACTCAGTGTACCTAGTGGCATCCTATACGTGGCTATTGGACTTTGCTATAGTCCCACTAGTGCCAAGACATTTGCAGAGCGCATCTGCCTGCGTTGCACACTCCAACTAATTATAACTAAGCCATTATACTAGCAAACACTCAGTGTACCTAGTGGCATCCTATACGTGGCTATTGGACTTTGCTATAGTCCCACTAGTGCCAAGACATTTGCAGAGCGCATCTGCCTGCGTTGCACACTCCAACTAATTATAACTAAGCCATTATACTAGCAAACACTCAGTGTACCTAGTGGCATCCTATACGTGGCTATTGGACTTTGCTATAGTCCCACTAGTGCCAAGACATTTGCAGAACGCATCTGCCTGCGTTGCACACTCCAACTCATTATAACTAAGCCATTATACTAGCAAACACTCAGTGTACCTAGTGGCATCCTATACGTGGCTATTGGACTTTGCTATAGTCCCACTAGTGCCAAGACATTTGCAGAGCGCATCTGCCTGCGTTGCACACTCCAACTCATTATAACTAAGTTGCATTGTCAGGGATATTTATTCTTTATTATTCTGCTGTTAATAAAGCTAGACCACCACTGCAATCTTCACCACCTCTCAATTTTTACTACCACATTTTCAGTCCACAATCTTGTCACAATCAACATGAGTGGCAAAATGACAGATGCTGGTGGAAAGGGGAAGAGGCGTGGTGGAAAAGGCAAAAAAGGTTTTGTCCGTGGGGAAGGTGGCAAAGCTCCATTATCATCTGCTGAAGATAGACCATCTACCAGCAAAAGTAAGATGTCTACTACTTACCATGGACAATCCGATGTGCTCCCTTTTTTACGGACACGAACAACAGGAAGAAAGGTAGATGATGGGCAAAAAAGGAAAATGCTTGAATGGATCTCAAGTGGTCCAACAAGTGCCCTCTCAGCCACTTCAAGTACCGCATCCAAAAAACACCAGTCCTCTGAGTTGTCATCCCAATCACACTTGATTTCTCCCAGCTCTGAAGTCTCCATCAGCCCTGCACAGTATGGTGGAACTGAGATGGCTGAGTCTGCAGAGCTGTTCAGTCACACTATAGCCTGGGAATCAGAGGTCTGCTCCCAAGCTACAGTGAGTACAGAACAGGAAATGGTCTGCAGTGATGCCCAGAACCTTTGTGACTCTGATTCAGGCCGTGAGGACCAGGTTTCTGAGCATAATGTTGACCCTTTGTCACAAACTGTAACACCTGTGGTTATAGACAATGAGGAACATACTGATGAAGATGAGACGCAGATACCAAATTGGGATGACAACTTAAATATTCGGTCAGGGCAAGAAGAGGCTCAGTCTGAGGGGGAGGGGAGTGCAAACACAACAATTGATGATGACGTTCTAGATCCCACCTACTGTCAACCCCCAGTCAGGCACTCGAGGAGGTCAACAGAGGCGGTGGAGGAGGATGCAACCGACGACGAAGTTACCTTGCGCCTTCCTGGACAGAGTCGGAGCACTGGTAGCACGTCTACAACTGCATCCTCAGCCACCACTCTGCCTATGAGCATTATTCGGGGTGGATCAACAGGTCGCATGGCCTCTAAGCCTTGCCTAGCCTGGTCCTTTTTTGACATAGAAAAAGATCGCCCAAATCATGTGATATGTAACATTTGTCATGATTCTCTTAGTAGAGGTCAAAACCTCAGCAGTTTGACAACTTCTTCCATGAATCGTCACTTGAATAAATATCATAGGTCCCGGTGGGAAGCTCACCGTGCTGCAATGCGGCCTAGCGGAGCAAACCATCCACCGCCCGCCCCTTCCAGTGCATCCGCGCGCTCTTCATCTTCTAGGACTGTGGGGACAGCTGTCACACCTGTTTTTCCACGCAAAACTTCCACCACTGTAACCGCAACAGGCAGTTTGCTTGTAAGGTCGTCAGTTGGTTTGGAAGGGGAAACAAGTGAGTGTGTACAGCTCTCTCAGACATCGATAGCACCAACGTTGGATGAAGGCAACATCATGTCTCCGCCTGCACTTTCCTCACAAACCTGCATTTTTCCAGGGACACCCTACTCAACACCGTCTACACACAGCAGCCAGATCTCTGTCCCTCAGATGTGGTCAAATAAAAGGCCACTTCCTCCGACCCATGACAAAGCTAAGAGGTTGACTCTATCCCTCTGTAAGCTGTTGGCTACCGAAATGCTGCCTTTCCGCCTAGTGGACACACAGGATTTTAGAGACCTTATGTCTGTCGCTGTGCCCCAGTACCAGATGCCTAGTCGCCACTACTTCTCTAAGAAAGGTGTGCCCGCGCTACACCAGCATGTCGCACACAACATCACCGCTTCCTTGGGAAACTCTGTGTGTGAACGGGTGCATTTCACCACCGATACTTGGACCAGTAAGCATGGACAGGGACGTTACATGTCGCTGACTGGGCACTGGGTAACTATGGTGATAGATGGTGAAGGGTCTGCTGCACAAGTCTTGCCGTCCCCACGACTTGTGTGTCAATCCTCTGTCTGTCCAAGTTCCGCCACAGCTTCTGCATCCTCCACCTCATCTGGGTCCTCCACCTCCGCCCCAAGCCTGCCTGGTCAGGCCACCAGCGTTCTCACTGCGCAGAAGGAATCACGCACCCCTCATTACTATGCTGGCAGCAGAGCGCAACGGCATCAGGCGGTCTTTAGCTTGACATGTCTTGGGAATAAGAGTCACACAGCTGAGGAGTTGTGGTCAGCTCTGCGGTCCGAGTTTAATAAATGGTTGTCTCCACTCAACCTGCAGCCTGGTAAGGCCGTGTGCGACAATGCTGCAAACCTGGGTGCGGCACTTCGCCTGGGCAAGGTGACACACGTACCTTGTATGGCTCACGTGTTGAACCTTGTCGTCCAGCAATTTTTAACACACTATCCCGGCCTAGATGGCCTTCTGAACAGGGCACGAAAACTGTCAGCTCACTTCCGCCGTTCAAGCGCCGCAGCAGAGCGACTTGCATCGCTCCAGAAGTCTTTCGGCCTGCCGGTTCATCGCCTGAAATGCGATGTGGCGACACGCTGGAATTCAACTCTCCACATGTTACAGCGACTGTGGCAGCACCGCAGAGCCCTGGTGCAATACGTCATGACGTATAGCCTGGGCCAACGAGATGCAGAGGTGGGGCAGATCACCCTGATGGAGTGGTCTCAGATCAAGGACCTATGCACCCTTCTGCACAGTTTCGACATGGCGACGAATATGTTTAGCGCTGACAATGCCATTATCAGCATGACGATTCCAGTCATTTACATGCTGGAGCACACGCTAAACACTATTCGGAGTCATGGGGTGGGACAACATGAAGGGGAGGAACTACAGGAGGATTCATATGCGCAAGGGACAACAACATCACCAAGGTCCAGACGTTCATCATCACCAACGCAGCAGGCATGGGACCATGGGGGACAGGGATCGACAAGGGCGCATAGTAGCAGGCGAAATGTTGAGCAAGGTGCAGAAGAACATGAAGAAATGGAGGACGAACTGTCCATGGACATGGAAGACTCAGCGGATGAGGGAGACCTTGGTCAAATTTCAGTCGAAAGAGGTTGGGGGAAGATGTCAGAGGAAGAAAGAACGGGTAGCACCTCTATGCCACAAACACAGCGTGGACTTGGTCCGCATGGCTGCGCAAGACACATGAGTGCCTTTTTGTTGCACTACCTCCAACATGACAGTCGTATTGTCAAAATTAGAAGTGATGATGACTACTGGATTGCCACACTATTAGATCCCCGGTACAAGTCCAAATTTTGTGACATAATTCCAGCCATAGAAAGGGACGCACGTATGCAGGAGTATCAGCAGAAGCTGTTACTCGATCTTAGCTCGGCTTTTCCACCAAACAACCGTGCAGGTGCAGGGAGGGAATCTCCCAGTTGTAACTTGACAAACATGGGACGGTCTCGTCATCTTCAACAGTCTACCCGTACCAGTAGGACCGTATCTGGTGCCGGTAACAGCAATTTTATGGAATCTTTTCATAATTTTTTTAGACCCTCTTTTGCAAGGCCACCAGAGACAACAAGTCTGACACATACTCAACGGCTGGAGAGGATGATACAGGAGTATCTCCAAATGAACATCGATGCCATGACTGTGCAACTGGAGCCTTGCTCCTTTTGGGCTTCAAACCTAGAAAAATGGCCAGAGCTCGCAACTTACGCCTTGGAGATTTTGTCGTGTCCAGCTGCCAGCGTTGTCTCTGAACGTGTATTCAGTGCTGCTGGGTGTGTGCTGACAGATAAGCGCACGCGTCTGTCCAGTGACAATGTGGACAGACTGACGTTCATCAAAATGAACAAGTCATGGATCCAGAAGGAATTTACTACCCCTGTGTCATCCTGGGGAGAGTAAATGCTTGTTGATTTTGAATGTGCTTGATGCAAATCAAAACATCCTGTTTGCAACTAGGGCCCAAGTGCTGCCACTGATGGGGTGGGTGTCTGTGTGGCCCAATTTTTGGAAAAAAGGGAGGCTCCGCTTGGAGTAACCCTTGCTTGCTGTGTTTTTAAAAGAAGCCAAGATGAACAGAGCTGGGATCAGGAAAGACTTTGCTACCTACCCCGGTGTCATCCTGGGGACGGATAAGAATGGCGTATTTTTGAATGTGCTTGATGCAAATGTAGCTGTGAAGTGTACAACTGGGGCACAACTGCTGCCACTGAAGGGGTGGGTGTGTGTGGGGCCCAATTTTTGGAAAAAAGGGAGACTCCGCTTGGAGTAACCCTTGCTTACATTGTTTTTAAAAGAAGCCAAGATGAACAAGTCATGGGTCAGCAAAGACTTTATCTACCTACCCCGGTGTCATCCTGGGGACGGATAAGAATGGCGTATTTTTGAATGTGCTTGATGCAAATCAAAACATCCTGTTTGCAACTAAGGCCCAAGTGCTGCCACTGATGGGGTGGGTGTCTGTGTGGCCCAATTTTTGGAAAAAAGGGAGGCTCCGCTTGGAGTAACCCTTGCTTGCTGTGTTTTTAAAAGAAGCCAAGATGAACAGAGCTGGGATCAGGAAAGACTTTGCTACCTACCCCAGTGTCATCCTGGGGACGGATAAGAATGGCGTATTTTTGAATGTGCTTGATGCAAATCTAGCTGTGAATTGTACAACTGGGGCCCAACTGCTGCCACTGAATGGGTGGGTGTGTGTGGGGCCCAATTTTTGGAAAAAAAGGGAGACTACGCTTGGAGTCACCTTGCGGTGTTTTACATGATTTTAGAATGGCGTGCCATGCCTATATCTGTGTGTCCTCCTCTTTTTCCTTGTCCAGCTGTTTTGTTTTCGCATGAGTATATGTCCTTGTCACTTTCCCATGTGTTTGAGTTGTTTGTCACCTTTTGGACACCTTTGAGAGTGTTTTCTAGGTGTTTTACTGTGTTTGTGATTGCCTGCCATTGTTTCCTATTGGCTCGAGTTCGGTTCGTCGAACGTTCGACGAGCCGAACTCGAACGGGACCTCCGTTCGGCGAACCGACCTCGAGCCGAACCGGGACCGGTTCGCTCATCTCTAGTAATGAGGCAATGTTTATGAAAGCCATTCTTTCAGCAATATTGATTATCAATATTCTGAATGCAGGTAACTGCCAAAACAAGTTTCTTATTGCATGCTGATTAAGACCCCCTTCACACGCACGTGTCTCCGGTACGTGTTAGGTCCGTTCCTGCACGTACCGGAGACACGGGCACACGTAGACCCATTAAAATCAATGGGTCTGCACACACGTGCATGTTTTGCCATGGAACGTGTGTACGTGTGGAGCATACGCGTGTCCGTGTGTTCCACACGTAGACATGTCCACGATTTCTCCGGCATCACAGGTGTCACACGGCCCGCATACGGACCACACGGATGTAGTGTGCATGCGGTCCCGTGTGACACGCGACAGAGAAAACTCACGTGTCAGAGAAAAAAAATAACAAATCTTTACTCACCTTCTCCAGCCCTCCTGTCTCTGCCACTGCTGTCACTTGCTGCCGACCGCCACTCATTATGCTCATTTAATATTCACTTCACTGCGGCCGGAAGCAGCAGCAGCGGGGAGTCGGCAGGGCTGGAGACCGAAGTTCAGCACCACGGACAGCGACACCAGGGACAGGTAAGTTGAAAGTTCTCGTTCTCCATGTGTTATCACGGATAACACATGGATAACACACATAGTGCCATAAACATGGCTCACGGAGGGGAAAACGTACCTTTGACACGTCCGTGAAACACGTGCGGGATTTTCACGGACGTGTGAAGGGGGCCTAAGGCTGTATTCAGTCTGTAGTCTGTATGCAGTCAGTCTGCTGCAGCAACGTTAAAAAATGGCTACACAAGGGAGAGGCGAAAGATGAGTGCTGAGTGCACGTGTGCAATATCTCTCTAAATGCTCTATTCTTGATATGCAGTTAAACATGGCAGTTAGACAGGGTTGGAGACATTTAAGCAATGCAAGATATTAAACAAATAAGCTTCTTGATTAGTTGTACTGCATTATTTATTTTCTATTTCACTTTTTCTCATCTATGTCCTAGCTGCTGCTTTCTTTCACATCTACTACCCTTTTATATTTTCTGTGTACATTCTCTCCACATTTGTTCCTCTCCCCTTCCCGCTCCCATGTACAGTGATTAGGCTCTCCTCACAAAACTCCAAACTATCCACTACCAAAACGCAGCACATGAAATGTTTGCAGAATCACCTTGAAACTACTTCTTTATTTTCCTTCTTCTAGTTGCTGGAGGCATCTCCCCTAACCCAGACCCCAATTCCACAAGTAAATATAACTCTCTTCCAGCTGCACATGGAAACCCTGCCAATTTTATTAACATTCAGTGCATGCCTTCTCTTATCTTTTAATTGTGCTCTGTGGAACTCACAGTTATTGTGTAACAAACTCCACTTCATCCACGACCTTTCCTTTCCAATTCCCGTAACCTTCAGTTTCTCCCTGAAACCTGGATCCAGCAGTCGGGAGCCACCACTACTGCTTCTCTCTGCTCTCGGAGATCCGCCCATCGCTGTTAATCAGTTAAATCCCACTGTCAATCTCTGAGAGAGAGATTTAACGGGCGCTGGCGGTAAGAGCGTCATTTTTCGCTCTCATTGGCAGCCCAGTGATGTGATCAAGGGGTGCTGATGGATTGTCATGACAGCAGGGGGTCAGCTGATGACCCTTTGTATCTGTCTTGATGCACTTCCCATGAGCATGAGCGTTCATAGCAAGACCACATTTGTGCTGAAGAGAGCGGTGCTGATGCCCTGTTATGTACAGCAAAAAATGATCAGAAGATCACAGCTTCAGCTGCCCTAAGGGGACTAGTAAAAACAGTAAAAAGTAGGGGAAAAAAAGGTTTTAAAAATATGAAAAAAAAAATTCAAATCACCCCCCTTTGAAAATAAAACAATTTAAGCATTTTTTTTAAAAAAATACACATTTTGTATTGCCGCATTTATCAATGTCAGATCAATCAAAATATAAGATAAATGAATCTGATCTGTAAACAGCGTAGCGAAAAAAAATTCAAAACTCCAGGGTTACATTTTGTCAATTGCAACAATGCATCAAGAGGCAATCAAAACATCGCATCGATCAAATCCAAAATGGTATTTGTAAAAACGTCAACTCAGGACACAAAAAATAAGCCCTCCACTGACCTAGATCCCGAAAACTGTGAATGTCTTGGATCTCGGAAAAAAATGGCAACAAAACAGCCATTCAGCCATTTTTTTTTTGACAAATTTCTGAAACTTTTTTTTACCGATTACATTTTTTTTTAAAAAAAAAAATATCTTTTGGTATCTACGAACTGGTACTCACCTGGAGAATCATACTGCCAAGTTAGTTTAGCATATAGTGAACATGACAAATAAACAATAAAATCAAACAATTGAGGAATTGCACTTTTTTTTCACTGCACTTGGATTTTGTTTCCCAATTTCCAGTACAGTATGGGGTACAATTATTAATTTCTTACAAATGTGAAACTCATGCCACAAAAAAGAAGCACTCATATGGCTAAATTGACAGAAAAATTAAAAAGTTATGGTGTACCGCCCCGGGGCTCGTCTGGCTGCCGAGCCGCTCGAATCCGTGCTCGTCGGTGGGTGGCTCGAGCTCTTCACGGACCTGGGGGTCACGTCGCTCTGAAAGGGGGTTGGCGCTACACGTACGGACTTCGGTGGGGAGGTCCACGGCCGGAGCCGCGGTGGTTTGTAGGGGGGTTTAAGTTCGTGACGCCACCCACGGGTTATGGTGAATGTATTTACACCACCGCTGCCATTGACTAGGTTCCCGGGGATGGTGTTGCGCAGCTTGATGTTGACCCCCTCCGTGGATAAGGGTTGATGGTCCCGGGGGCCCGAGGGAGGTGCTGAGGCGAGTGGATGGATGCATGCTGGGGTGTCGGTGCGGTGCGGCGCGGTGCGCGGCCCGAAGGCACTGGTGTACTCACTATGATAAACACGCTGGAGTCTCTGGTAAACCAAACAAGATGGTGAACGGTGCCCGCAGCCGGCTGCAGTTTTTCCCCTTATGAGGTTGGTGGGTTCCGCCTTTCTCCTGCAGCTCACTTGTGTAGAAATCACGACTCCTATGTCTGAGCAACGGTAGTCCGCTCCCCGGCTTGATATGTGTCGGGAGAGCCATCTTTGCCCGCAGACGCTGGCCCCTCGGGTCTCTATGCCTGGGCGGTGGCTTTACCCCTATGGTTGGGCTGTTGTCTTCAGTCGGGTCTTAGGTGGGAAAGGTCCTAAAGTCCAGTCCTCAATCAGTTGATTTGACTCAGCCCGGTTGTTTCTGGGCCTCGTACTGGGTCTGAGTACCCCTCCTGGTGCTCCGGTTTCCAATCGGTTCCCTGGTTCAGTACCGGCGGGCCACCGCCCATCCCCGATCCCTACGGTTCCACCGGCTGTGTGACACTTACCAGCGACCTTAAGCGACCTCAAAAATGGTGAAAATCGTTCACCATGGAGAGGTCGTCCCAAAACCAAAAATCGGTAATGGATGATTAGTGGTTCGTCGTTCCTGCAGCAGCACACATTGCTGTATGTGACACCGCAGGAGCGAGGAACGTCTCCTTACCTGCCGCCGGCCGCAATGCGGAAGGAAGGAGGTGGGCGGGATGTTACGTCCCGCTCATCTCCGCCCCTCCACTTTGATTGGCCGGCCGCTTAGTGACATCGCGGTGACGTCGCAGTGATGCATAACGTCCCTCCCCCTTGAGGGAGGGATTGCTCGGCAGTCACAGCGACGCCGCCGACCAGGTAAGTACGTGTGACGCTGCCGTAGCGATAATGTTCGCTGCGGCAGCGATCACACAAAATCGCATGAACGACAGGGGCGGGTGCTTTTGCGTACAATATCGCTAGCAATTGCTAGCAATATCGTAGCATGTAAAGCCTGCTTAACTCACTGTTTTCCCGCCTCCGGGCCTGTGAACTCCTCGGTGGGCGGAGCCAACCACCTGGCTCCGCCCCCTGGTGTGAACATCAAACCTGGAGGGAGGTGACAAGAGTTTCTGTAGTTTGGCTGCTGTCACCTTACTAAGAAGAGGGGCGTGTGTGTATGGGACTACCTGGGATGACCTGATTAGTCCAGGGTGTCACATTCCCCCTTGGTTTAATGCAGACCGTCCGGTCAGTAGAGCACACCAGGTGGGCGGAGTCAGGCGGAAAGGCACGCTTACCGAGGAGACTACTGTCCTGGGGCAGGAAGTTCAAACAGATAAGTTTTAGAGTTGACAGTGAGTGGTAGTGGAGCAGCTGTCAGAGACCCGGGTAGGAGCCTGGGCCCCTTGGAAACGTCAGGCAGGCAGACGGTGGTGGCCGTCTGCAGGAGTACTGGTACAGCAACCGGCGGAACCGTACGGACCGGGCCTGGGTTGGAGCCCGCCGGTCCTGAACAGGGGAGTCAACCCCATCCTAGCTTAGAAGCCACTGAGTATAGGCAAATTGACTGATTGCTGGCTGGACCTCACGGGTTCATCCACACCCAAAGTCCCGAAAGAAGGCAAAAGCCCACCGAGACCGGGTGAGCGCCACTGCAAAGGACCAAACACCCGACGGGCCAGCGCCTGAGGGCAACCGAGGGCTCCTCCGGCAGCTCAACGCCGGGTAGCAGGCTACCACTGCTTTGGCAGGGGAGCTGAAACACAACAACCAGAGGTGCACGGGAAAAGGGGCCACCATCAATCCCACAGGGGACAGCAGCAGCTGGCCGCAGAGACCGACCACATCCGAACTTTAGTTTACCAGTGACTCTGAGTGTGAATCAATTGTAAGTACACCAGTGCCATCCGGACATGACACTACACCGCGGCACGGTACCCTGCACCCCGACAACAACATCAGCACTCCAAGTCCCCCACCGGGTCCCGGGACACACCGCCCCTACCCACGGAGGGGCTAACATCCAGGCTGCAGCCGCAACACCGATCCCGGACGAGCTCGCCTTCGCTCCAGCCGCAGCGGTGGTGCATCCCATCACCACAACCCGTGGGTGGCGTCACGACCCGTTGGATGACAGCGCGGCCCTCCCCGGCTGCGCGCCTCGACCCGTCACAACCACCACCACCACCCCATTGCCTCTCCCCTTAACAGAGCGACGTGGCCCCCGGTCCAGAGGTGCTCGTGCCACCGACAACCCGAGCCCAGACCTCGAGCGGCTCGGCCCGAGCAAGCGGAGAAGCAGGCCGGGCCCCTCTCAGGGCGGTACATATGCGTCCTCCTCTTGCGCTTCAGTACCACATCCCCAGGTTCAAAGGAGGCAGCCGGAGCCGGCTTGTTGAAGCGCTGCTCCTGTTTTTCTCGGCTCTGACGCAGATTCCTCTCCACGTACTCCTGGATCCGTCAGTATTGCGCTTGTAGCTTGGTATCCCAGTTGACGGTGGAGGGAAGAGCTTCGGGTGCCTCTATGCCCATTTCTAGGTCCACTGGCAGTCGCCCCGGTCGGGCTCTTATCAGGTATGCGGGGGTACACTTGGTGGAACTGCAGGGGATGTTGTTGTATATGTCCACCAGATCAGGCAGCTTCTCCAGCCACAGGTTCCTTTCCTCCAACGGTAGTGTCTTGAGGAGGTTCAGGACCAGGTGGTTCATTTTCTCGCACATTCCATTAGTTTGGGCATGAACTCCTGGAACACCTCTGCTTCAAAGGCCGGGCCCTGGTCCGTGAGCACCTTTTCCGGGTATCCGTGTGGTCGGCAAAAGTAGGCCTGGAAAGCTCTAGCTGCAGTATGGTCAAGTCTTTAACGGGGGACGACCACCATGAACCTTGAGTAGTGGTCCACAATGGACAGTATACAGTATACCCGCTTCGGCTGGGTGTGAGCTTGACATGGTCCAGGGCGACCAACTCCAGCAGCTGGTGGGTGATGATCGGCTGCAGAGGGGCCTTCTGGCTGGCCTCGTCCCACCTTCTCAGTGTACAGGGGCCACATTCTCGACACCAGGCCTCCACAGACTCTCGCATCCCACTCCAGTAAAACCGCTCCCTCAGCAACATTTCTAGATTTTTACAACCGAAGTGCCATCATGGTAGGCCTGCAGGACCCTGAGCAGCTGGTGAACCATTTCATGGGTCTTCGGGTTGATCAGCTCCCTATACAGCTTCCCTTGATGTAAGTACAGCCGATCTCTCTCCTTCCACAACCGCTGAGCTTCTGAGGGGGCTGCGGGGTCCATCCTGGAAGAGCCCTGCGCAATCATGGTTTTGACTAGTTGGACTGCAGGTTCTCGGTCTTGGGCTTCTTGCCACCCTTGTCTGGGCAGCGGATCAAGGTTCACCTGCTGTTGGTTAATGTAGGGCCTCTCATCCCGTGGCCGATGGAACGCGGGTAGCTCAATTTCTTCAAGGTCATCGTCATCCACCCCTTCATCGGGTAGGTGCGGCATCCGGGACAGCGCGCCCGCGTTGGTGTTCTTGCGGCAAGCCCTGTACTTGATGGTGAAATCATAATTGGACAGTCGAGCCATCCACCGCTGCTCCAGGGCGCCCAGCTTGGCCGTGTCCAGATGTGTCAATGGATTGTTGTCCGTGTAGGCAGTAAACTTCGCTGCCGCGAGGTAATGCTTGAACCTTTCGGTTATTGCCCACACGAGGGCTAAGAACTCAAGCTTGAAAGAGCTGTAATTTTCGGGGTTCCTTTCCGTTGGCCGGAGTTTTCTGCTAGCGTAGGCGATCACTTTCTCCTTCCCGTCTTGTATCTGGGACAGAACCGCACCCAGGCCCACATTGCTGGCGTCGGTGTAGAGGACGAACGGGAAGCCGTAATTGGGGTAGGCCAAGATCTCTTCCCCTGTCAGGGCTGACTTCATCTGGTGAAAAGACTCCTCGTGCTTCTCGCCCCAGACAAACGGGGGCCCAGGGGCTCTCCCGTTCTTGGTCTGTCCCACGAGGAGGTCTTGCATGGGTGCGGCCATCTTCGTGTACCCCTTGATGAAACGGCAGTAGTAGCCCACCAGGCCCAGGAACTGCCTTACCTCCTTTACCGTGGTCGGTCGTGGCCAGCTCTGGATAGCGGCAACCTTTTCAGGATCCTGGGCTACACCTTCTGCGCTCACTACGTGTCCGAGGTACTGCACCTTGGGTTTCAGCAGATGGCACTTGGAGGGCTTCAGCTTCATCCCATACTTGGAGAGGGCCGCGAACACTTCTGCCAGGTGCTTCAGGTGGGCTTCATATGTCTTGGAATATACGATCACGTCATCCAAATACAGTAGAACAGTCTCGAAGTTGAGATGCCCCAAGCAGCACTTCATGAGCCGTTGGAAGGTCCCGGGGGCATTGCACAGCCCGAACGGCATGCTGTTGAACTCTCAGAGTCCCATGGGGGTAGAAAACGCGGTCTTCTCACCATCTTCCTGTGCAACCGCCACCTGCCAGTATCCACTGGTAAGGTCGAGGGTAGAGAAATAATTAGCAGTTTTTAATGCAGCCAGGGACTCTTCAATGCGGGGGAGAGGGTAGGCATCTTTATGCATTATCTGATTGATCTTCTGGTAATCCACACACATTCTCATGGTGCCATCCTTCTTCTTTACCAGCACCAATGGAGCTGCCCATGGACAACAACTATCCCGGATGACGCCTGCCTCCTTCATGCTCCTTAACATGTCTTTGGCACATTGATAGTGTGCTGGTGGGATCGGCCTATACCTTTATTTAATGGGTGGATGTGTGCCTGTGAGGATATTCTGTTGAATCCCCTTAATCCTCCCGAAGTCTAGCGGGTGCTTCCTGAAAACCTGTCCATACTCCTGTAGACTCAGTGCCGACATGTAACTCTCGTCACCACTCCTCTATCTGCATGGATGGGGTATCACTGCTCATGTTGGGTGCAAGGGTAGTGGGGGTGGTTTCATGGATGGAGTAGGCGTCTATGGTGAACAGCTTAGCTATGGTGGCGTAGAGGGGGGCCTAACCTCTTCCTCCCCGGAATTCAGCACTCTCACAGGCACTCTCCCCTTCTTGACGTCAATCACCACCCTGGCTGCCATTACTGTGGGCCAGTGCTCTGAAGGCGAGGGTTCCACCAACGCCAGGTAATCTTGTCCCTGGGGGCCTACTGCTGCCCTGCACCAAATCATTATCTCGCTCCTTGGCGGGACCACTAAAGGGGCTGCGTCCATCACCCGTACTCCACCAATCTCTCCACCTGTTAGGTTCACTTGCTGCCAATGCAGGAGGGCTCGGATCTCACGCTGTAGTGCCCTCTGCCGACACCCTCCTGCAGTGGCAGACAGCTGCTGCAACAGGCTCAACACTTCTCCCATACAGTGCTCAATCACGATGGTCCCTAGGACCACTTTCGGATTACGGTCACTGGGCTCATTCAGCATTACAATCATCCCTTGGTGTTTCAGCTGGGTCTGTCCCACAGTCAGAGTCACCTCTTTGAATCCCACCTGGGTCATAGTGAGCCTATTGGCCACAATAATGGTCATACTATCATCGGGAGGGGCAAGTTCATTATCGGCCCAGTATCGCTAGTAGAATGAATAAGGCATAGTCGTTACCTGCGATCCGGTGTCCAACAGGGCCATGGTTTGGACACAATCCACTGCCAGGGAGATGATGGGCGACCTCCAATGTACCGGTTTCGCCAATCAGTTGGGCCGTGAGGATCTACTCCTGAGGATTGGCCCTTGGCCTCAGGGGTTGCTCGTTTAACGAGCATCGCCTAGAGTAATGGCCATACTTGTTGCACTTGTAGCAAATAGGTGGCCCATACCGCGGGTCGTTGTTCTTCCTCCGCTGCATCCAAGGGACATCCTCCGGACTGTCGGCGAGCTGGATCTTCTCCTGGGGCTTGACTCTCGTCGGTAGCTGGAGTGCGGCGAGGATCCGGGTGAAGTCTTCGTTCATGCATCAGACCTGCGAGGCCAGCACTTCCATCATCCCGACAGGTGCGGCAGGGGCCGGTAGAGCCAAGGGAGGGGGCGCTACCGAAACAGGAGCGGTTTCGACCGGCCAAGGGGTCGCATCAGGAGCACCAACAGTTGGTGTTTGCAGGGCCTTGATGGCCCGCTCCTTAGTACTGTAAAGTCTAGGTCGGCGTGCTCCAAATTCCATAACCGCAGCTGTTTGCAATCTTCGGCAGACCCCAGTCCCTGCAGGAACTGCTCCACTAGCATCTTGTTGTTGTCGGCCTCACTGATGGTGTCCACGCGCCTTAGCATCCGGAGGGCTGTCTGCAGGTGCAAGGCATACTCTCTTATACTGTCCGCGGGTTGTTGCCGACATTGGTAGAACTGCATCCGCAACTCAGCCTCGGTGCAGGTTTAAAAGCCGGTCTGGAGTTTCTCGAAGATAGTGGTCACTGAGGCCCGGTCCGCGTCTGCCCAGGTCTCCATCTCCTGCTCGGCCACGCCAGTCAGCTGCCCTAGCACTATCGTCGCACGCGGTCTGCCAGTCATGGCATGCAAGTCAAGGATTGTGTTTATCTTCTTCCGGAACACCTGCAAAGCATCAAGCTTCCCATCATACTGGGGTAGCCAGGTAGCACCGGGCATGTAGGGCAAGGAGATCGGCATTACCTGGGCGACCGCTGGACCCGCGGCCTCCCCCGCTCTTGCGATCGGAGCGAGGGCCGCCATGTTCCCATCTTCGGGCGCCGCCACTCCCGCAGCTCGTCAGCCCCTTCGCCATCTCCGGTAGCTACGGACATCTTCCCTCCGTCCCCCCTTGGTCTTTTCAGGGGACTCCGCTTGCTTTCTGCACCGCTCTGCTCTCAGGGGGCGGGACTTCACTTTCGCGCCCTTTTTGCTTGGAGAAGATGGCTTGGGCGGGAAACTTCGCGCCACAGGAAGGTGACAAGATGGCGGATTTTGCAATTTTTCAACGGGGACACCGCTGACGATAACTTCAAGGCGCACTTCCACAGGTAAGTGGATGGGTTCAATCCTGTTCGTGACACCAGAAGAGTCGATGTGTACCGCCCCGGGGCTCGGATCCGTGCTCGGCGGTGGGTGGCTCGAGCTCTTCACTGACCCGGCGGTTACGTCGCTCTGAAAGGGGGTTGGCGCTACACGTAGGGACTTCGGTGGGGAGGTCCACGGCCGGGGGGTTTAAGTTTGTGACGCCACCCACGGGTTGTGGTGAATGGATGGACACCACCACTGCCGTTGACTAGGCTCCTGGGGACGGTGTTGCGCAGCTTGATGTTGACCCCCTCCGTGGGTAGGGGGATGATTGTACCGAGGGCCCGAGGGAGGTGCTGAGGAGTGGGGATGGATGCGTGCTGGGGTGTCGGTGCGGTGCGGTGCGCGGCCCAAAGGCACTGGTGTACTCACTATGATAAACATGCTGGAGTCTCTGGTAAACCAAACAAGATGGTGAACGGTAGTCCACTCCCCGGCTTGATATGTGTCGGGAGAGCCCTCTTTGCCCGCAGACGCTGGCCCCTCGGGTCTCTATGCCTAGGCGGTGGCTTTACCCCTATGGTTGGGCTGTTGTCTTCATTTGGGTCTTAGGTGGGAAAGGTCCTAAAGTCCAGTCCTCAATCAGTTGTTTTGACTCAGCCCGGTTGTTTCTGGGCCTCGTACTGGGTCTGAGTACCCCTCCTGGTGCTCCGGTTTCCAATCGGTTCCCCGGTTCGGTACTGGTGGGCCACCACCCGTCCCCGGTCCCTACGGTTCCACCGGCTGTAATCCCTGCTTCTACAGGCGGCCACCACCATCTGCCTCCTTGCCAGAGGTGACTGGGCTCCAACCCAGACGCCTGGTGTAGACTTTTGGCAGGCCTAAGCACAGGTCTGCCCTTGAACTTGACTCCACTTCACTCCACTGTCAACGCTCATCTCTAACTCACTGTTTTCCAGCCTCCGGGCCTGTTTACTCCTCGGTGGGCGGAGCCAACCACCTGGCTCCGCCCTCCTGGTGTGAACATCAAACCCGGAGGGAGGTGACAATGGTTTCTGTAGTTTGGCTGCTGTCAGTTTACTAAGGGGAGGGGCGTGTGTGTATGGGACTACCTGGGACGACCTGACTAGTCAAGGGCATCACATTGGCTCTTGGATAAAGGCGAGGAAAAACGAATACGGAAAATTGCTGGGTGATGAAGGTGTTAATAATACAGAAAAGTTTAATTTTTTACTTAAAAATGCAACTATGTGATTTTTTTTTACATGTGTTTTTTTTCAGGCTCCACATAGAAGATTATAGAGGGAAAAAGCACCAAAACCGCAAAGTTCAGCAGAGTCTTTTGATATACAATGGGTGGAGTGTTCATGAAATCTCTTCTGATTTGCTTGGCCCGTTAAACTCTGAGCAAACAAATAATTTGAAAATTTGTAGCATTTTTCACTCTTTCTGCTCTGTAAAAGTTAGGAGGTAAGGTCAAACCATTTATATATTTTCAAAAAAAAATAACAGAGGGATACCACAATACAGAATTTTAAGAAAATTCTGAGATACACATCTCTTGAGTGGTGACAGGATCTGCATATGACAGTGCTTAATACTGTATTCTCTTCTGTGCTCTGCAACATATATTATGAGGTCGACAATGACCCCAATACAGTAGCCCCACAACACAGTATGTTGAAAGAAGCAAAATGCTCCTGTTTATCTTTGTGTTCATGTAAGGGACCACCCCTTATATAATACAAAATGGAAGAATTAGCCGTCATAATAGATCAATAATAGTGATAATTTATTATGAATAGTGATTGCCGGACTAGCAGATATCCGGGTTCGGTGGGTCTAACCGGATTTTTTTTTTTTTTAATAAAAAAAGGTTCCGGCCCGAAATTGATCAGGGATATCTGGCCAGTTGCCATAAGTATAAGGGGACCAGAATCTGGCTCTTAAAAATGATGGTAGAAGAGATAGGGGGATTAAAGTAAACTTGTCTCCAGCATGGCTGTAACTGTTTCCAGGCTGCTTAGTCTACTTCTGGAGCCACTCATTAGCCTCATACAGATTCACTGCTTCCCTCGCTCAATGGCAGTCCTGGCATTTGTGATTGATTGCAGTCAGACAGCACCCCCAGCCTGTGTTACAGCATGTCTGACTGCTTGCAATCACAGACCCTGTTTGCAGATCACTGTAGATTGGTGTAAAAATAAATAAATAAAAAATAATATCGTAGGGTCCCCCCATATTATGATACCCAGCACAGATAAAGAATACGCCTACAGGCAGCAGGCGCCAGCCATGCGCTTATCTTGGCTGTGTATCAAAATAAAAGGAACCGCATGTGACTTTTTTACAGTTATTTAAACAAAGAATTTTAAAAAACGGCGTGTAATTTCCCTCAATTTTGATACCTAGCCATGATAAAGCTGAAAGCTGGGAGCTGATATTCTCAAATTGGGAAGACCCATGCTTATTGGGCTCCCCAGCCTTAAAATAGCAGCCTACAGTCACCCAGGATTGTTGTATCCATTAGATGCGACAATCCCAGAATACTACCCAGCTCATTACGATTGCCCTGGTGTAGTCGCAATCAGGGCAATAAGGAGTTATTGGCAGGACACAGCTGCCACTAAGCTCTAGATTAGGCTAAAATAAGCGCACATCTGGGGGATGCAGCCTGTAGATGCATGCTATATCTGTGCTGGGTATGGTTTAGTTCTGAAATCCAACATGTGAGGTCCACCATTTCCCTTCTGCAGGGTGATCCCCAGATGATTCTTTTCCTTACCCCCAGATAATCTCCACAGTTGACTTTATTTGTGGTCTTTGGGTTCCCACATGACAACACAGACTGTAGAGCAATAGCAGAAAGTAAATTAGCATTGCCAAACCAAGGGCAACATACTGCTGGAGAGTATTGTAGTTTCACAGTTGGGTCGTGTCACGCTCCCCGGGTCCCGGCGCCGTCTGTCACTCACCGCTCCAGTTCCCGGTCTTTCTGCCCACGGCTGCCCTCCTCACTCTCCCACTGCTGCGTCCTCCCTGACTCCTGCCCATCAGTCCCGGCGACCCAGGACATTCCGTCTGGTCCTCCTTCATCTCCTGCACCACTCCCTGCTCTGGTCTCCGGCACACGAGCCTCGGCATGCACATTAGGGCGCGCACGTTCACTCACCTCTTCTTAAAGGGCCAGCGTCCCGGAAACAGGATATGGTCAATTACAGGTACAGGGTATATTAGGACTTCCTTTCCATGGGGGCGGTGCCTGATCAACGTGTTCCCATAGCTAGGTGTTCAGGTCCCTTTGTGCCTTGCCTCCGTTTAACTCTGTTTCTTCCGCAGAACCCGTCCTGCCACCTTAACCTGGTCCTGACTGCTGATTCCCCAGGAAGTCTCCCGGTGACCGTCTGCTGAGGATCCCACCATCTACCATCAGCCTGTACCTGTCACCGATCCCCGACTTCATCTGGTAACACCAGCCTTCACGTCTCGCTGGACCCGGACCCCGTCTGCGGTTCCTACCCGGCACCTGAATCCGGTTCCAGTCATCCGTCCGGCCTCCAGTGCTCGTTGGACTCAGAGACGTTCCCGTACAAGATCCCCGAAGGACTCTGATCCCGTACCCCTAGTGTTCCGACTAGAGATGAGCGAACCGGTCCCGGTTCGGCTCGAGGCCGGTTCGCCGACCGGAGGTCCCGTTCGAGTTCGGCTCGTCGAACGTTCGACGAACCGAACTTGAACTGCTTAGGAAACAATGGCAGGCAATCACAAACACAGAAAAACACCTAGAAAACACCCTCAAAGGTGTCCAAAAGGTGACAAACAACTCAAACACATGGGAAAGTGACAAGGACATATACTCATGCGAAAACAAAACAGCTGGACAAGGAAAAAGAGGAGGACACACAGATATAGGCATGGCACGCCCTTCTAAAGTCATGTAAAACACCGCAAGGTGACTCCAAGCGGAGTCTCCCTTTTTTCCAAAAATTGGGCCACACTGACACCCACCCCTTCAGTGGCAGCAGTTGTGCCCCAGTTGTACACTTCACAGCTACATTTGCATCAAGCACATTCAAAAATACGCCATCCTTCACCGTCCCCAGGATGACACCGGGGTAGGTAGCTAAGTCTTTCCTGATCCCAGCTCTGTTCATCTTGGCTCCTTTTAAAAAACACAGCAAGCAAGGGTTACTCCAAGCAGAGTCTCCCTTTTTTCCAAAAATTGGGCCACACACACACCCACCCCATCAGTGGCAGCACTTGGGCCCTAGTTGCAAACAGGATGTTTTGATTTGCATCAAGCACATTCAAAAATACGCCATAATTAATCGTCCCCAGCATGACACCGGGGTAGGTAGATAAAGTCTTTGCTGACCCATGACTTGTTCATCTTGGCTTCTTTTAAAAACAATGTAAGCAAGGGTTACTCCAAGCGGAGTCTCCCTTTTTTCCAAAAATTGGGCCCCACACACACCCACCCCTTCAGTGGCAGCAGTTGTGCCCCAGTTGTACACTTCACAGCTACATTTGCATCAAGCACATTCAAAAATACGCCATTCTCATCCGTCCCCAGGATGACACCGGGATAGGTAGCAAAGTCTTTCCTGATCCCAGCTCTGTTCATCTTGGCTTCTTTTAAAAACACAGCAAGCAAGGGTTACTCCAAGCGGAGTCTCCCTTTTTTCCAAAAATTGGGCCACACAGACACCCACCCCATCAGTGGCAGCACTTGGGCCCTAGTTGCAAACAGGATGTTTTGATTTGCATCAAGCACATTCAAAAATACGCCATAATTAACCGTCCCCAGCATGACACCGGGGTAGGTAGATAAAGTCTTTGCTGACCCATGACTTGTTCATCTTGGCTTCTTTTAAAAACAATGTAAGCAAGGGTTACTCCAAGCGGAGTCTCCCTTTTTTCCAAAAATTGGGCCACACAGACACCCACCCCATCAGTGGCAGCACTTGGGCCCTAGTTGCAAACAGGATGTTTTGATTTGCATCAAGCACATTCAAAAATACGCCATTCTTATCCGTCCCCAGGATGACACCGGGGTAGGTAGCAAAGTCTTTCCTGATCCCAGCTCTGTTCATCTTGGCTTCTTTTAAAAACACAGCAAGCAAGGGTTACTCCAAGCGGAGTCTCCCTTTTTTCCAAAAATTGGGCCACACAGACACCCACCCCTTCAGTGGCAGCAGTTGTGCCCCAGTTGTACACTTCACAGCTACATTTGCATCAAGCACATTCAAAAATACGCCATTCTTATCCGTCCCCAGGATGACACCGGGGTAGGTAGCAAAGTCTTTCCTGATCCCAGCTCTGTTCATCTTGGCTTCTTTTAAAAACACAGCAAGCAAGGGTTACTCCAAGCGGAGTCTCCCTTTTTTCCAAAAATTGGGCCACACAGACACCCACCCCATCAGTGGCAGCACTTGGGCCCTAGTTGCAAACAGGATGTTTTGATTTTCATCAAGCACATTCAAAAATACGCCATAATTAACCATCCCCAGCATGACACCGGGGTAGGTAGATAAAGTCTTTGCTGACCCATGACTTGTTCATCTTGGCTTCTTTTAAAAACAATGTAAGCAAGGGTTACTCCAAGCGGAGTCTCCCTTTTTTCCAAAAATTGGGCCCCACACACACCCACCCCTTCAGTGGCAGCAGTTGTGCCCCAGTTGTACACTTCACAGCTACATTTGCATCAAGCACATTCAAAAATACGCCATTCTTATCCGTCCCCAGGATGACACCGGGGTAGGTAGCAAAGTCTTTCCTGATCCCAGCTCTGTTCATCTTGGCTTCTTTTAAAAACACAGTAAGCAAGGGTTTCTCCAAGCGGAGTCTCCCTTTTTTCCAAAAATTGGGCCACACAGACACCCACCCCATCAGTGGCAGCACTTGGGCCCTAGTTGCAAACAGGATGTTTTGATTTGCATCAAGCACATTCAAAAATGCGCCATAATTAACCGTCCCCAGCATGACACCGGGGTAGGTAGATAAAGTCTTTGCTGACCCATGACTTGTTCATCTTGGCTTCTTTTAAAAACAATGTAAGCAAGGGTTACTCCAAGCGGAGTCTCCCTTTTTTCCAAAAATTGGGCCACACAGACACCCACCCCATCAGTGGCAGCACTTGGGCCCTAGTTGCAAACAGGATGTTTTGATTTGCATCAAGCACATTCAAAAATACGCCATAATTAACCGTCCCCAGCATGACACCGGGGTAGGTAGATAAAGTCTTTGCTGACCCATGACTTGTTCATCTTGGCTTCTTTTAAAAACAATGTAAGCAAGGGTTACTCCAAGCGGAGTCTCCCTTTTTTCCAAAAATTGGGCCCCACACACACCCACCCCTTCAGTGGCAGCAGTTGTGCCCCAGTTGTACACTTCACAGCTACATTTGCATCAAGCACATTCAAAAATACGCCATTCTTATCCGTCCCCAGGATGACACCGGGGTAGGTAGCAAAGTCTTTCCTGATCCCAGCTCTGTTCATCTTGGCTTCTTTTAAAAACACAGCAAGCAAGGGTTACTCCAAGCGGAGTCTCCCTTTTTTCCAAAAATTGGGCCACACAGACACCTACCCCTTCAGTGGCAGCAGTTGTGCCCCAGTTGTACACTTCACAGCTACATTTGTATCAAGCACATTCAAAAATACGCCATTCTTATCCGTCCCCAGGATGACACCGGGGTAGGTAGCAAAGTCTTTCCTGATCCCAGCTCTGTTCATCTTGGCTTCTTTTAAAAACACAGCAAGCAAGGGTTACTCCAAGCGGAGTCTCCCTTTTTTCCAAAAATTGGGCCACACAGACACCCACCCCATCAGTGGCAGCACTTGGGCCCTAGTTGCAAACAGGATGTTTTGATTTGCATCAAGCACATTCCAAATCCACAAGCATTTACTCTCCCCAGGATGACACAGGGGTAGTAAATTCCTTGTGGATCCATGACTTGTTCATTTTGATGAACGTCGGTCTGTCCACATTGTCACTGGACAGACGCGTGCGCTTATCTGTCAGCACACACCCAGCAGCACTGAAGACACGTTCAGAGACAACGCTGGCAGCTGGACACGACAAAATCTCCAAGGCGTAACTGGAGAGCTCTGGCCATTTTTCTAGATTTGAAGCCCAAAAGGAGCAAGGCTCCATTTGCAAAGTCATGGCATCGATGTTCATTTGGAGATACTCCTGTATCATCCTCTCCAGCCGTTGACTATGTGTCAGACTTGTTGTCTCTGGTGGCCTTGCAAAAGAGGGTCTAAAAAAATTATGAAAAGATTCCATAAAATTGCTGTTACCAGCACCAGATACGGTCCTACTGGTACGGGTAGACTGTTGAAGATGACGAGACCGTCCCATGTTTGTCAAGTTACAACTGGGAGATTCCCTCCCTGCACCTGCACGGTTGTTTGGTGGAAAAGCCGAGCTAAGATCGAGTAACAGCTTCTGCTGATACTCCTGCATACGTGCGTCCCTTTCTATGGCTGGAATTATGTCACAAAATTTGGACTTGTACCGGGGATCTAATAGTGTGGCAATCCAGTAGTCATCATCACTTCTAATTTTGACAATACGACTGTCATGTTGGAGGTAGTGCAACAAAAAGGCACTCATGTGTCTTGCGCAGCCATGCGGACCAAGTCCACGCTGTGTTTGTGGCATAGAGGTGCTACCCGTTCTTTCTTCCTCTGACATCTCCCCCCAACCTCTTTCAACTGAAATTTGACCAAGGTCTCCCTCATCCGCTGAGTCTTCCATGTCCATGGACAGTTCGTCCTCCATTTCTTCATGTTCTCCTGCACCTTGCTCAACATTTCGCCTGCTACTATGCGCCCTTGTCGATCCCTGTCCCCCATGGTCCCATGCCTGCTGCGTTGGTGATGATGAACGTCTGGACCTTGGTGATGTTGTTGTCCCTTGCGCATATGAATCCTCCTGTAGTTCCTCCCCTTCATGTTGTCCCACCCCCTGACTCCGAATAGTGTTTAGCGTGTGCTCCAGCATGTAAATGACTGGAATCGTCATGCTGATAATGGCATTGTCAGAGCTAAACATATTCGTCGCCATGTCGAAACTGTGCAGAAGGGTGCATAGGTCCTTGATCTGAGACCACTCCATCAGGGTGATCTGCCCCACCTCTGCATCTCGTTGGCCCAGGCTATACGTCATGACGTATTGCACCAGGGCTCTGCGGTGCTGCCACAGTCGCTGTAACATGTGGAGAGTTGAATTCCAGCATGTCGCCACATCGCATTTCAGGCGATGAACCGGCAGGCCGAAAGACTTCTGGAGCGATGCAAGTCGCTCTGCTGCGGCGCTTGAACGGCGGAAGTGAGCAGACAGTTTTCGTGCCCTGTTCAGAAGGCCATCTAGGCCGGGATAGTGTGTTAAAAATTGCTGGACGACAAGGTTCAACACGTGAGCCATACAAGGTACGTGTGTCACCTTGCCCAGGCGAAGGGCCGCACCCAGGTTTGCAGCATTGTCGCACACGGCCTTACCAGGCTGCAGGTTGAGTGGAGACAACCATTTATTAAACTCGGACCGCAGAGCTGACCACAACTCCTCAGCTGTGTGACTCTTATTCCCAAGACATGTCAAGCTAAAGACCGCCTGATGCCGTTGCGCTCTGCTGCCAGCATAGTAATGAGGGGTGCGTGATTCCTTCTGCGCAGTGAGAACGCTGGTGGCCTGACCAGGCAGGCTTGGGGCGGAGGTGGAGGACCCAGATGAGGTGGAGGATGCAGAAGCAGTGGCGGAACTTGGACAGACAGAGGATTGACACACAAGTCGTGGGGACGGCAAGACTTGTGCAGCAGACCCTTCACCATCTATCACCATAGTTACCCAGTGCCCAGTCAGTGACATGTAACGTCCCTGTCCATGCTTACTGGTCCAAGTATCGGTGGTGAAATGCACCCGTTCACACACAGAGTTTCTCAATGAAGCGGTGATGTTGTGTGCGACATGCTGGTGTAGTGCGGGCACACCTTTCTTAGAGAAGTAGTGGCGACTAGGCATCTGGTACTGGGGCACAGCGACAGACATAAGGTCTCTAAAACCCTGTGCGTCCACTAGGCGGAAAGGCAGCATTTCGGTAGCCAACAGCTTACAGAGGGATAGAGTCAACCTCTTAGCTTTGTCATGGGTCGCAGGAAGTGGCCTTTTATTTGACCACATCTGAGGGACAGAGATCTGGCTGCTGTGTGTAGACGGTGTTGAGTAGGGTGTCCCTGGAAAAATGCAGGTTTGTGAGGAAAGTGCAGGCGGAGACATGATGTTGCCTTCATCCAACGTTGGTGCTATCGATGTCTGAGAGAGCTGTACACACTCACTTGTTTCCCCTTCCAAACCAACTGACGACCTACCAAGCAAACTGCCTGTTGCGGTTACAGTGGTGGAAGTTTTGCGTGGAAAAACAGGTGTGACAGCTGTCCCCACAGTCCTAGAAGATGAAGAGCGCGCGGATGCACTGGAAGGGGCAGGCGGTGGATGGTTCGCTCTGCTAGGCCGCATTGCAGCACAGTGAGCTTCCCACGGGGACCTATGATATTTATTCATGTGACGATTCATGGAAGAAGTTGTCAAACTGCTGAGGTTTTGACCTCTACTAAGAGAACCATGACAAAGTTTACAGATCACATAATTTGGGCGATCTTTTTCTATGTCAAAAAAGGACCAGGCTAGGCAAGGCTTAGAGGCCATGCGACCTGTTGATCCACCCCGAATAATGCTCATAGGCAGAGTGGTGGCTGAGGATGCAGTTGTAGACGTGCTACCAGTGCTCCGACTCTGTCCAGGAAGGCGCAAGGTAACTTCGTCGTCGGTTGCATCCTCCTCCACCGCCTCTGTTGACCTCCTCGAGTGCCTGACTGGGGGTTGACAGTAGGTGGGATCTAGAACTTCATCATCAATTGTTGTGCCTCTTCTTGCCCTGACCGAATATTTAAGTTGTCATCCCAATCGGGTATCTGCGTCTCATCTTCATCAGTATGTTCCTCATTGTCTATAACCACAGGTGTTACAGTTTGTGACAAAGGGTCAACATTATGCTCAGAAACTTGGTCCTCACGGCCTGAATCAGACTCACAAAGGTTCTGGGCATCACTGCAGACCATTTCCTGTTCTGTACTCACTGTAGCTTGGGAGCAGACCTCTGATTCCCAGGCTATAGTGTGACTGAACAGCTCTGCAGACTCAGCCATCTCAGTTCCACCATACTGTGCAGGGCTGATGGAGACTTCAGAGCTGGGAGAAATCAAGTGTGATTGGGATGACAACTCAGAGGACTGGTGTTTTTTGGATGCGGTACTTGAAGTGGCTGAGAGGGCACTTGTTGGACCACTTGAGATCCATTCAAGCATTTTCCTTTTTTGCCCATCATCTACCTTTCTTCCTGTTGTTCGTGTCCGTAAAAAAGGGAGCACATCGGATTGTCCATGGTAAGTAGTAGACATCTTACTTTTGCTGGTAGATGGTCTATCTTCAGCAGATGATAATGGAGCTTTGCCACCTTCCCCACAGACAAAACCTTTTTTGCCTTTTCCACCACGCCTCTTCCCCTTTCCACCAGCATCTGTCATTTTGCCACTCATGTTGATTGCGACAAGATTGTGGACTGAAAATGTGGTAGTAAAAATTGAGAGGTGGTGAAGATTGCAGTGGTGGTCTAGCTTTATTAACAGCAGAATAATAAAGAATAAATATCCCTGACAATAGAACTACGGCCCTTAAACTGGCAGCAAAAATTGCTAGTATAATGGCTTAGTTATAATGAGTTGGAGTGTGCAATGCAGGCAGACGCGCTCTGCAAATGTCTTTGCACTAGTGGGACTATAGCAAAGTCCAATAGCCACAGATAGGATGCCACTAGGTACACTGAGTGTTTGCTAGTATAATGGCTTAGTTATAATGAGTTGGAGTGTGCAATGCAGGCAGATGCGCTCTGCAAATGTCTTTGCACTAGTGGGACTATAGCAAAGTCCAATAGCCACGTATAGGATGCCACTAGGTACACTGAGTGTTTGCTAGTATAATGGCTTAGTTATAATGAGTTGGAGTGTGCAATGCAGGCAGACGCGCTCTGCAAATGTCTTTGCACTAGTGTGACTATAGCAAAGTCCAATAGCCACGTTTAGGATGCCACTAGGTACACTGAGTGTTTGCTAGTATAATGGCTTAGTTATAATGAGTTGGAGAGTGCAATGCAGGCAGACGCGCTCTGCAAATGTCTTTGCACTAGTGGGACTATAGCAAAGTCCAATAGCCAGAGATAGGATGCCACTAGGTACACTGAGTGTTTGCTAGTATAATGGCTTAGTTATAATGAGTTGGAGTGTGCAATGCAGGCAGACGCGCTCTGCAAATGTCTTTGCACTAGTGGGACTATAGCAAAGTCCAATAGCCACAGATAGGATGCCACTAGGTACACTGAGTGTTTGCTAGTATAATGGCTTAGTTATAATGAGTTGGAGTGTGCAATGCAGGCAGACGCGCTCTGCAAATGTCTTTGCACTAGTGTGACTATAGCAAAGTCCAATAGCCACGTATAGGATGCCACTAGGTACACTGAGTGTTTGCTAGTATAATGGCTTAGTTATAATGAGTTGGAGTGTGCAATGCAGGCAGACGCGCTCTGCAAATGTCTTTGCACTAGTGGGACTATAGCAAAGTCCAATAGCCACAGATAGGATGCCACTAGGTACACTGAGTGTTTGCTAGTATAATGGCTTAGTTATAATGAGTTGGAGTGTGCAATGCAGGCAGACGCGCTCTGCAAATGTCTTTGCACTAGTGGGACTATAGCAAAGTCCAATAGCCACAGATAGGATGCCACTAGGTACACTGAGTGTTTGCTAGTATAATGGCTTAGTTATAATGAGTTGGAGTGTGCAATGCAGGCAGACGCGCTCTGCAAATGTCTTTGCACTAGTGGGACTATAGCAAAGTCCAATAGCCACAGATAGGATGCCACTAGGTACACTGAGTGTTTGCTAGTATAATGGCTTAGTTATAATGAGTTGGAGTGTGCAATGCAGGCAGACGCGCTCTGCAAATGTCTTTGCACTAGTGGGACTATAGCAAAGTCCAATAGCCACAGATAGGATGCCACTAGGTACACTGAGTGTTTGCTAGTATAATGGCTTAGTTATAATGAGTTGGAGTATGCAGAGGACACGAGGGTACAGTGCCAGGATTTTGGGGCTCTGGGTAGAGGAATGGAAGCCTGCCTTTCTATCCCTCCTAATAGGGAAATGCAGGGAGGAAATCCCTGACCTTGGCTACACAGACGCTGGCGCTGTTTTCAGGACCTGTCACCTTAACTCTGACCCTGCCGGTTTGAGCCCTTAAAAGGACTGCTAGAAAGTGCTATCCCTATGCTGTCCAGCGCTGTGTATGGAGCGCATACAGCTGTATCGGCGATAGGACTCAGGAGGACGGAGCTGCGACAGTGATGTCTGACACCAAAGACGCAGAAGGCAGATAATGGCGTCCTGGGAGGAAAATGTCCGTTTTTTTATAATGCAGGGACATGTGACATGGACATCCTATCACACATGCCGTTGCTTCTCTGGCTCAAAGTCCACTTAGCTGTGTGTGTGTCTGGGATTGGCTGACATGCTGGCCCGCCCCACTACACGCGCGCGCTTAGGGAAGGAAGACAAGAAAAAAAAAAAAAAATGGCGATCGCCATTATAGAAACAGCAGTGATCTGAAGGCGCTGTTCACGCACACTATACCCTGAAATGTCATAATAGTGTGATTCACAGAGTGACTTACACTATTACAGCAGAAACCAAGCTAGGATTTAGGTGTTTTTTTGCTGCTAGAACCGTTCTCGAACGTTTCTAGAACTATCGAGCTTTTGCAAAAAAGCTCGAGTTCTAGTTCGATCTAGAACATGCCCCAAAATCACTCGAGCCTAGAACTGGAGAACCACGAACCGCGCTCAACTCTAGTTCCGACTACCGTGCATCTAGGCCCTCTGGTGGGGTGATCGGACAGTCCCTGTATAGGGGTTAGCTCCGGGTTGCCTCACTGGAGGAGTCCGGTGCACGGCCCAGTGAATTCACCTCCAAGACGTTACAGGTCGTTAACTCTCAATGGAATAACTTAATTATTTGCTATCATATCTCTACTGGACTTTCTGACAAAATACAGGGCAATAGTAAACCTACTGTCTCCACATTCCCTTGAATCATCCATTAGCTTGTCAATCCATCTTGCTTAGAAGCAGACAGGAACCCATCACTTTCACTGCACCTCCACTAAGACTTATTTACCTACTACATTTGCTGAGGCGCACCTGCAGATTGGGATATATAGGGTATTATCATCATTTTGGTTCTTTTTCAGTCATCAACATGAACACTCCATATGCTGACTGTGGAAAGCTTAAAGTTTATCTGGACTATACACAAAGAGAATTTAAGGGAAGCACAGAGTAGACAGGCCTCATGTATTAATAAAAGACATTTGGATGGGCCATGAATTGGAGTTGAGGACATGGTAAAGTTATCCGCTAAAAATATCAAACTTTAGGTTTTTTCTGCCAAGCTGGGGTCCAAGTTTTTATTGGTTCATATAAAATAAATGAGATATCTACCTGTGTAGGCTTCCATCTGACAGTCCTTTCATCCATTAGTATTTCACAAATCTCTTATCAAGTTACAGAGAGTGAAATAAGTATTAAACATGTCACCAACTATCTAAGTAAACATATTTGTAAAGGTGCTAATGACATTAATTTGTTACAAGATATCAGTAACAACCCATCCATTCCACACAGGCAAAAAAAAAACCTCGATTGATGTCCATACATTTAGTGATGTGTAATAATGAGAAATTACACAGGGAGAATGTATTGAATATGCTTACTGTCTGTTTATATTTGTCCATTCATCCTTCCTTCAGTGATATTAAGTTTGCCAGTGCTGCATGCTGAAAAACAGCCCCCCACATTGATGTTCCAACCTCCAAACTTAACTGTTGCTATGGCGTTTTGGGGCTGAAATGCAATGCCTTTTGGCCTCAAAACATGGTGTAAATTATGGCATCCAAAGGGTTCAATTTTGGTCTCATCTAACCAGATTATATTCTCCCAGTGTTTCACAATCTTGACTAAATGTTGTTGAGCAAACTTTAATCATGCTGGAACATGCTTTTTGTTCAGCAATGGAACCTTGTATGGTGAACATGCATGCATGTCATGGAAGCTGTGTGCATTGCTTATTGTTTTCGTTGAAATAATTGTACCCGCTGATTCTAGGTCTTTCTGTAGCTCTCCACTGGTGTTTTTTGGCTTTGAAACAACTCTCCTGATAATTCTTTTCACTCCTCTGTCTGAAATCTTATGGCAGCACCTGTTTGTTGGGAAATTATGCTACTTTCACTTCTGTATTATGGCCTTAACAGTACTCGCCAGAACCTTAAGTAGTTAAAAAATTGTTCTTTAACCAATTCCATGAGTATATTTTGCAACAAATAGGTTGAGAAGGTCTTGAGACAGCTCACTGGTTTTACCTATCATGAGATGTTTCTTGTATAGCTCCTTGGTAATAAGACAATTTTCTATAGGCCATCATTTGAACCAGCTGATATTATTTTTCACTAAGTGGCAAGATTGCTTTCTAATTACTGATAGATTTCAGTTGCTGACTTTTCATGGCTTTTTTCACCTCTCTTTTATCATGTATTCAATATTTTTTCCCTGTGTGATTTCACATTTATACTCATAACTTAATCTATGGATATTTATGGTTTGATTTCTTTGTGTGTGTGGATTGTTACCAACATCTGGTGAGAAATTTATGTCAATATCACCTTTAGAAATATATTTACTTAGAAAATTGGTGATGTGTTCAATACTTATTTAACCCGCTGTATCAGCACTTAACCAATAGCATTGACATAAGGGTTATAAAAAAATTATAGTTAAAAAAATCTAGAATTGATTGAGAAAATGTAAATTTGATGGACCTGTCTCTTTTTTCGTCCTAAAATTAACTATATTACATCATTATTATATTATCCCTAGTCTGTATATGTGAGTGTCCTACTAAATTCAACATAGTGCTGCACTGAAGAAAATGGCTCACCAGGCACTGTGCAAATTCATAAAAGTATTGCTATCAATCCAACATATGTGATCTAGCATTACCACCTAAATAATGAAGTACTAGACAAGGTCAATGGCTTTGCATGCCCACCCTGTAATCTTAAAACGTTCAGGTTTACTTCTTTCCCTGCCAGATAGAATGGAAACAGACAACCTATCACTGGAAAAATGTCTGAAACATACTTTCCCACTATTTCATTAGACTTCAGTTATCAAATGAAGATATGATGTCTGTGTTTGGGTGCATTCGTTTGGAGTCTGTGACCTATGATGTCATTACCTAGCTGAATGTCACATTTTGTTGCTCTTAGTTGCCATTACTTACTTTTTAAGATGTGAATGAAAGTGTAACCCAGGTAGTCCAGTATAATAAAGCGTTCAGAAAATGAAAGAGATTATTTTTAAAGGGTTTTTTTGGATTTGTAATACCTATTTCAAATATCCATCCATCAGTACAAATACCATTGCAAATTTCACAAATAGTGAAGGTTGCTGTATTTGCCTCCTATAAAATTCCAGCATTCAGTGAATGCCAGGCAGGTAATTTTTAACAATTTTTTAAATTATTTTTGGGGTACAAATTAAAAAAAATAATAAAATTTATTAAAATGTATTAATAAATATATACAATTACATGGTGTCATTTTTTTTATAAATGTTATTAACTGAGGTGGGAACCTGGCGCTATATTGTTGTAGACCAGTGCTGTGCGCTGACCACACGACCTTCTCCCATGCCTCCTCTGTATCGTCCAAATGGTCATTGGTGAACTTCAAACGGGTCTGGATATGTGCTGGCATGAGCAAGGGGACCATGGATATCCTGCAGGATTTTAATTCATTACGGTGTAAAGTGTTAGTAATAGTAATCTTTGAGACTGTGCTCCCAGCTCTCTTCAGGTCATTGACCAGGTCCTTCTTTGTAGTTATCGGCTGATTCCTGACCTTTCTCAGAATTATCCTTACCCAACCAGGGGAGATCTTGCATGAAGCCCCACACCAAGTAAGATTGACAGTCATCTTGTGTTTCTTCCATTTTCTAATAATTTTTCCAACAATTGTTGCCATGTCACCAAGCTGCTTACCTATTAACCTGTAGCCCATCCCAGCCTTGTGCATGTCTGCAATTTTGTCCCTGGAGTCCTTAGACAGATCTTTTAACTTGTGGAAAGGTTGGAGTGTGCTTGATTGAGGTTGTGGACTGGTGTTTTTTATACAGATAACCAGTTCAAACAGATACAATAAATACAGTCAGTGAGTGCAGAGTAGGAGGGCTTCTTTAAGAAAAAATAACGGGTGTGTGAAATCCAGAATTCTTACTGGTTGGTAGATGATCATATACTTATTTCATTAAAAAAAGCAAAGTAATTGTTTAAAAATTATACCGTGTGATTGACTACATTTTTGGAAGGATTCCGTCTGTTACAGTAGAAGTGTACCTATGATATAAATTACAGACCTATCCATTCTTTGTGGGTTGGAAAACGTAATAAAATTGGCAGTGTATAAAGTACTTGTTTAGGTGTGTGTGTATATATATATATACATATATATATATATATAAATATATAAATATAAATATATATATATATATATCTCAAACGTGTATGTGTGTATGTTTATATATATCTATATATGCATATATATCTATCTATATCTATATACATATATATATATATATTATATATATATATAGATAGATAGATAGATAGATAGGGCAATGTCTGGCTAACCGCAGCCATCCTTCATAACCACGGTTGGGAGAGGTGGCTATGTAAAGTAGTTGTTTCTTTTTAAAAAGGGGTGAAAACTATTTTACTGCAATGTGATCAGAGCCTCAGACATTCCTGAAAAAAACAGGTTTTTAATCATATTGCACTTTACTGTGAGATTTTGCCTTGCAGGATGTTTAGTGGATAGAAGAAATATTTCCTGATGGTTAATGGATGGGAAATCTCTGCAGGTTTTGCCTTTTCCTTGATTAATGGTAAAGAAAATATTCCTGCTCCATAATATGTTATGTTGGTTTAAATTGTTATTTGATGTTTTCTTTTTGTTAATATTGCTCAGACAGCTGCATTTGCCATCATACCATGACACATCATAATTCACCCCGGCTACTGCAGAAAACTCCCTTTGTATAGCGGGATACTTCTCATTTTAAATTACGCTCATAAATTTGCTCAGTTACTCGGAACATGTAAACCACATCGTCTAGATGCAGTATCTCGTAAAATCTCGCTAATGAAAAAATGGTTCTTAGAAACCAGTTGAATGTTTGTTCCAACTCAGTCAGAAAATATCCAGACGAGAGTGATGTTCAAAGGGAAACAGCTCCTGGGTTCATGCACTGAGATTGCCTTGGGATGATTAATCTCTAGTAATATAGCACAAAGGTTTCACTTATAATTCATACATCTACAAGCAAAAGTCAATCAGGCAAATTAGATGATCAACTTTCTAGTTTCTGTTGAAACTTGCTAGTAATCTTATTGAAGAGGTTTTTCCATAAAAAAAGAGCAAAGTTAATCAATAAATCTTTGAATAATAATAAGTTCCATAATTGGATGTGTTTAAAAAAATGTTCCTGTGCTGAGATAATCTTCTAAATGCTCTGCTAGGTACCTAGTGTGGGTCATTCTTGACTGTTCCTAGACAAAGAACTGGCTCTCTGCTGTGAGCAATAGTAGCTGGTGTTGGTATATGCAACAGACAAGGACTGCTTTGCATGCGTGGAGGACTTTATGCTGATCTAACAGTAAATGGCGATGTTGTGTAAAGTTTCCTTACTCACTGTATTGGAAAAAGTCTTTTGTTTATTCTTCCTGGTTTTGGTTTCTCTTCCTGATGCAGCGCTTTATGACTGTGCATTTTTTACCTCATGTTCTCACAAGTAAAGAGCTTGTTATCCCATGTAATCTGCTCTGTGAATTTTCTTCTGCAATTGGGAAGCTAGAAGCTGTGCAACAGCCGGCACATCAAGGAGAGCCACTAAATTTTCTTAATGGCTCTCACTGGACAAAAAAATCATGGTGAAACCCCACCCATCTGAACAAAATCCTGTCCACTGATCAATTTAATTGTTCCGTTGCAATTGAGTGGTGTTTTGGATGCAGGTAGGAGGGTTTTTTGGCCATGCTAATGGCATCTTAAATATGTGTCCACCTGTGGAAATAGGGATCCATTTAGGAGCCAAAAGATCCAGTTCTTTTTGGTGAGCAAAGTCAAGGGAGCCAGATCACCCAAAAGAGCTGGACTGCCCATCACTACTATTTAATGTGTGTAATACTGGTGGGTGTGGACCCACTCTGGGCCAGGCTTACCCTGGAGGGGCGTAACTAAGTCTCTACAGATCTTCACTAGAGCCTCTGGTGGTGAGGATAGGCTGGGCTGCTGGTACAATTCGAAGGGCATACCCTAGGACTGCAGCAGCTGACCAATGGGTCAAGGCAGATGTAGGAAGTACAGAAAGGCTAAACAAATGCATAGTCAGATAGTCCAAGGTCAGGGCAGGAGCGGGGTCAAGAGCGGAGAGATCAGACAGGATGGGTAAACAAGCTGGGGCGGTAACAGTAGAAACTACACTAGAATCACCTTGCAACATACTTATCAGAAAACTGAACAAGAATTTGCATCAGGGGAGGAAAGGTGGGTGAAGCTGTTTGATCAAGCCCTTGCTTCAAGAGGATTGGTTAGAGAACCTAAAATGTGTCAGATATTGTGGGGTTTAATTCCTGCAGAATCAGGCCGTACCTCCCTATAGCCATGTAGAACTGACCAACAGCAGGAGGATGCAGCAGAGTTGGAAAGGCTACAGATGGAAGCTTAGGGAGACAAACTGAGGCTGGGATGAGCAGAGCCACAACCGTAGTGAGTCGGGCGGTGCTTGCCCCTGTGTGAGCCACTGACATGACATTGTGTAATGGCTGTGTCTGACCATACAGAAACATGGTCCTATCATACTACATCTTCTGGGTCGGGAGAAAGTACAAGTGTATACTGGACAGGACTGCAGGTAATTCTATCTGTGAGGTAAAATATATTTTATTAAACAAGCAGAAAAATGTTTTACCTCAGAGAAAAAATCAGTTATGTTCCCATGATGTAATGTCTGTATTCTCTTTAGCATCCTCACCTGCCCAGGAGATGTGGTATGATCAGACCAAATTCCTGTAGATACGGCCACTACACAATATACAGTGTGTCCACCCATATCCTGTCCACCGCCATTAACTTGAGAACGGCGGCAGCTGTAGGAATAGAAGTGGTGTCTAGGGATAATAAAGTAGCTATGCGCTACGCAATGAAACCACCTATAGCACCACTTTTATTCCTCTTTTTGGTGTTTTTTATGTATATACATATATGATATATTAGTGTAGGGACCCACAAAAATGAGGATCCGTGACATGGATTGTGGGCTTTCCGCACTATGGCCATATTACCTACCAATACCTCATATATTTATTTATTCTTTTGCACAGAATATTTTATACAGGATGCAGCCAGGCCTCTTTATGTTAGGCCTTGCATACTATACTCACTGTCCCTGCATGGTGCACATATATAGTACTGGCGCAGCCCGCTTGCATCTATTGTGATGAGGCGTAACGAATAGGCAGCATACCAGATACTGTGAACCTGCGTGTGTGAACAGTGACCTATGCAACCCACAAGTGTGCAATTTTACCATCTTCTTTGCACTTGTGATGTCTCCATTTAATGGAGGTCTTGCTGCATCCTGGCAGTGCATTAGTCTTTTTGGCCTTGGGCAGTTTACATCTTCTGCCATTAGTCTGTGAATTTTCACCTATAGCACCACCTAGTGGAAAACAACAGAGTTAGCATTTCTATCTCAAAAACAGAACGAGATAGAGAAAAAAAGTGAATTAAAAAAATTGTAGGGCATCATCAATTCAATACGAATCGACACCTTGCATACAGAAATGCTATGATTAGAACGTGTAAAACTCACAAGGCTGTGGACGTGAAGCAATACCTCATGCAGACCTTCCTACAAGTCATTGGGTATGGAGGCTGCATGGAGTGGCCTCCACGCTCACCTGACCTGACCCCATTGGACTTCTTTCTGTGAGGTCATATCAAACAGCAGGTGTATACGACCCCTCCACCAACATTGCAGGACCTACGAAGACGTATCACAGATGCTTGTGCAAATGTGTCACCCACCACATTGCACAACGTGTAGCAAGATACAGTATGCTGTCCAGAGTCCAGATGTGCATTGCAGCTGACGGTGGCCACTTTGAGCATCAAAGTTAAATGAGCGCCATATGCGTGACCAGCATTCAATGTTTTGGAGGGTCATGGGTTTCATATCATAGCATTTCTGTATGCCAGGTGTCGATTCGTATTGAATTGATAATGCCCTACAATTTTTTTAATTCACTTTTAATTCACTTTTTTTCACTCTCGTTTCGTTTTCGAGATAAAAATGCTAACTCCGTTGTTTTCCACCAGGTGGCGCTATAGGTGGTTTCATTGCGTAGCGCATGGCTATTTTACTATACCTAGACACCACTTCTATGCCTATAGCTGCCGCCGTTCTCAAGTTAATGGCGGTGGACAGGATATGCGTGGACACACTGTATAGCAGGGGCACATTTATAAGATTATCTCAGCCCAGGAACATTTTTTTAACACATCCAGTTAAAGAACTCATTTTTATTCCATGATCCTAAAGGACAACCCCTTTAAGGCAATTCTTAAAGGGAATCTGTCACCAGGTTTTTGCCACCTAATTTGAGACCAGCATAATGTAGAGACAGAGACCCTGAGTCCAGCGACGTATCACTTACTTGGATGCATAGTGTAGTTTTGATAAAATCACTAATTAATTAGCAGTAGATTGTTATTAGAGGACTACTTGTCCTGCTGCTAGGTATCCAGCATATTCATGAGGTCTGTATAACGGCTAGATCTGCAGCAGAGAAAACATATCAAAATGACAGCAAACAGCTCAGTAAGTGTCGCTGGAAACAGAGTCTCTGTCTGTACATTATGCAGCTCTCAGATGGGGGAGCAAAAACCTGGTGACAGATTTCCTTCAAAATTAAAGAAGTTTTCTAGATAAAACTATTTTTATCTTATCCACAGGATAAGTGATAACTTGCTGATAAGTGGGTGTCCTACTGCAACGGAATTTTTATCCTTGATGTGGAAGTTTTATCTAGACAAAAAAATTGTATGGCAGGTTGGATTCCCAACCGTCACTTTACGCCCTCCATGTGGGTCTGTTGAAGAAAACTGTGTGAGTGAATAAACTGAGTAAACTGAGTGAGATTAAATGAAGTGTCGTCCCACTTTCCGTACCTTTTTGTAGTGGGGATAAAACAGTCTAAGGGTACTTTCACACTTGCGTTCAGCGGAGTCCGTCACTATGGAGAATAGCGCAGTCCGGTAACGCACTGCGCTATTCTCCATAGACTTGTATGGACAATGCACTGTAACGCAAGTGTCAGCGTTGCATGCGCTGGACGACGCAGCGTCGTTATTTTGACGCTGCGTCGGGCGGAAGAAACGCAGCATGTAACGTTTTTTTGAGCAGCGTAGTCTGTAGGATTTCACTGCGCATGCTCTTTCTTTTTTTTAAATTACAAACTTTATTTTGTCTTTCGGTGGCCGAATATTCAGCTGAGCGCTCGCCCACCGGCATGTGAGAGTGCTCAGCTGAGCGCCCGCCCGCCGGCATGCCCGGCCGCCGGCATGTGAGAGCGCTCAGCTGAGCGCCCGCCCGCCAGCATGTGAGAGCGCTCAGCTGAGCGCCCGCCCGCCGGCATGCCCGGCCGCCGGCATGTGAGAGCACTCAGCTGAGCGACCGGCCGCCGGCTATTGAGAGCGATCAGCTGATCGTTCACAATAGTCTGCTGCCGGTAAAACTGTAAAGAATAAAAAAAAATAAAAAAAAATTAAAAAAAAGCTTTCCGTTGTTTTGTACGATCCGTAGCATCCGTTGTGCCACTATATGCAACGCATCCGTTGCATCCGTCACACAACGCAATTCTACGGAAGCCGTCCAACGCAAGTGTGAGAGTAGCCTAACGCTGATAAAAGTCCCTCATTCTGCAGATCAGGGTGGGATATAGTAGTTGGGCCCCTACCGATCTATTATCTAAACAAAATGGAGACCTTTTCTACTTTAATCTTTTTTTACAGATCCAACTCATTCATTTGCTGTTCATATTTTACTGTTTGATGGGTAGGAGAATTTTTTTTTTTACATACAAGAAAAATGAAAGCAATAAGTATTGTAAATACTGACACAGGGACCAAAAATTGGGCCAGCTCACTAAAAACAAAATATGGACATTTATTCACCTTGACTTCAATGAGTCACTTTAAGAATAGAATAATGTTGTCACGCTCCCCGGGTCCCCTGTGCTGCCCCCCGGCTCACCTGTCACGCTCCCCGCTCTCCAGCACCCCTTGCCAGCGCGTCCCCAGCGTCCTGGTCCCCGCACCCGGCGTCCGTCGGCTTCACAGCCCCATCCTGGCCCTGCTGCTTCCTCCTCGCAGCTTCCTGCTCTGGCTTCTGGCACTCGGGCAGCGCGCATGCGCATTAGGGCGCGCGCGCGGTCATTGACCCTTTCTTAAAGGGCCAGCGTCCATTAACAGGAAATGATGCAAAACAGGTACAGGGTATAAAGGGGGTTTATGTCCAAGGGGGCGGGGCCTGATCTTCGTGTTTCTTAAGCTAGGAGTCAGGTCTCCTGGTGTATATGTGTATATACTCACCTATCTCTCTTGTAGAGCCGTGCCTGCCTCGCCATCCGGTCCAGACCGAATCCCGAACCCCGAACGCAGTCCATCTGCCATCCTGACAGTCCGTACCATCTCGGATCCCTGCGGTGACCTGTCATCTCGCTCCAAAGGTTCCGGACCCCGCCTGACATCTTCTCGGCTTCCGAACCTGAGCTGCGTCACCCGGACTACCACCAGTGACTCCGTAGTCCCAGGGACTTCTCCGTTATACTCCTGTGCACGGACTGTTCTGCTGCCTATAGTGCTCCAGCTACCGGACCCCTTACCACCATCTAGGAGTTCGGCCCAGTGGATCCACCTCCTGGGTCTGCCCGTCCACCTGGCTCTGACAGTAAGATCAGGCCATGGATCCCGCTGCAGCACTAGCAGCCGTACAGGAGGAACTCCAACGCCAGCGAGAGACTCAGACCCGCATGCTGCAATTTATGTCTTCTGTGGACGCCCGCCTGAACACGCTACAAGCGGCAGTCACGACTTCAGCATCCCGGGCCTCCACTAGTCAAGCCATGGCTCCAGCTCCCGTGGCGACTTCGTCAGATACTTCCGGACTTCGTTTGGCCTCACCACCCCGGTACGCCGGAGACCCCAAGACCTGCAGGGGATTCTTAAACCAATGCTCCCTTCATTTCACGCAGCTGCCGCATTTGTTTGCCTCTGATCAAGCCAAGGTCGCCTTCATCATGTCCCATCTAGAGGGTGAGGCACTGGCGTGGATGAACCCCTTGTGGGAGAAGGGGGATCCTGTGACCACGAACATCCAGGACTTCCTGCAGGCATTCCGTGGCACCTTTGATGAGCCCGGACGCGCCTCCGCGTCTGCTTCGTCTCTTCTCCGGTTGCGTCAGGGGACTCTGACGGTGGGCCAATACGCAATCCGGTTTCGCACCTTGGCTTCGGAACTCGGGTGGAACAACGAGGCCTTAACCGCCGCCTTCTGGGAAGGACTCTCGGGGCGAATTAAAGATGAGCTGGCGGGTCGTGACGTACCGACCACCCTGGATGCCCTGATTACCCTAGCGACTCGAGTGGACATCCGCTTTCAGGAGCGATCCAAGGAAGTGTCCCGTGAGAGACGTCCGGTACGGCATTCCTCTCCTCCGCAGAAGCCCTCCGTACTTCAGTCATCAACAGCTGGGGTCCCCGTCCACGAGCCCATGCAGATTGACAGAGTGCGGCAGTCTGAACAACGTAGAGCTGAGCGGCTCGCCAAGGGCCTCTGCTTTTACTGTGGAGAGGACACACACCTGCTACGCTCCTGTCCTGAGAGGCCGGGAAACTCCAAAGCCTAGGGTTGGTAGGAGAGGCCACCCTAGGTGCTGGGACTCTCTCAGACCCGGTTACATGGACTGTGCAAGTGACAACGGGAGAGACGCGGTTCACGGCTGAGGCATACCTCGATTCCGGGGCAGCAGGCAATTTCATCCAGCAGGCCACGGTGGACAAGTACCAGGTGCCTGTTACTCCACTTGACAAGCCCCTCGTGATTGCCTCTGTGGATGGGAGACCCCTCTCTGACACCATCTCCTGGATCACCAAGCCGGTGGAACTGCGTATCGGTGCCCTGCACACCGAGAACATCGCTCTCTACGTCCTCCCACACATGTCCCATCAAATCCTGCTGGGACTTCCCTGGTTGCGGACACACGAACCATCAGTCAGCTGGGGCACTGGCGAAATCACCCGATGGGGCTCTTCGTGCCATGAGAAGTGCCTGAAGACCATACAACCCATCCGACGACCTCCGGTTCCAGAGAACCTACCTGGGCTGCCCTCGGCCTATTGGTCCTTTGCAGACGTCTTTGATAAAAAGGAATCCGAGGTACTTCCGCCACATCGTCCCTACGATTGTGCCATCGACCTGCTCCCTGGAACTACACCACCTCGAGGACGGATATATCCATTGTCTCCAGCCGAAACAAGGGCCATGTCTACTTACATCACAGAGAGCCTGGCAAGGGGATTCATCCGGAGATCCTCCTCTCCTGCTGGAGCAGGTTTCTTCTTTGTCAAGAAGAAAGAGGGCGACTTACGCCCATGCATTGACTACCGGGGTTTGAATCAAATCACCGTAAAAAACAAGTACCCTCTGCCGCTCATCCCTGAATTGTTTGACCGGCTTAGAGGAGCTCGTGTGTTCACCAAGCTGGATCTTCGGGGTGCTTACAATCTGGTCCGCATCCGCTCTGGGGACGAATGGAAGACCGCGTTCAACACTCGCGATGGGCACTATGAATACTGCGTGATGCCCTTCGGCCTGTGTAACGCCCCAGCCGTCTTTCAAGAACTGGTGAACGACGTCTTCCGGGACCTTCTTTACGTCTGTGTGGTAGTATATCTGGATGACATCCTTGTCTTCTCTCCGGACCTCCAGACCCACAGAGAGAACGTGCAGCTGGTTCTACAAAGACTGAGAGAGAATCGTCTGTACGCGAAGTATGAGAAGTGTGTCTTTGAGCAGTCTTCTCTCCCCTTCCTGGGGTACATCATCTCTGATACCGGACTGCCGATGGATCCAAAGAAGGTCTCCTCCATTCTCAACTGGCCTCCTCCTTCTGGACTGAAGGCAATCCAACGTTTCTGGGGATTCGCCAACTACTACCGCCAGTTCATCCCTCACTTCTCGGCTCTGACTGCTCCTCTCTCCGCTTTGACCAAGAAAGAGGCTAATCCAAAGGACTGGTCACCTGCGGCCGACGCCGCGTTTGGCTCGCTGAAGCGGGCATTTGCCTCCTCTCCTGTACTTCACCGTCCGGAGTTAAACCGCCAGTTCACCTTGGAGGTGGATGCCTCCTCCTCAGGAGCCGGAGCAGTGCTCATGCAGAAATCCTCCTCCGGGAAGATGGTGACTTGCGGATTCTTCTCCAAGAGCTTCTCAGCGCCTGAACGCAACTACACCATCGGTGACCGAGAGCTCTTGGCAGTCAAACTGGCTCTGGAGGAATGGCGCTACCTTCTGGAAGGAGCAGTGTACCCCGTTATCATTTACACGGACCACAAGAACCTGGAATACCTGCGGTCTGCTCAGCGACTGAACCCACGGCAAGCCAGGTGGTCCTTATTCTTTGCCAGGTTTGATTTCCAGCTTCATTTCCGACCCGCGGACAAGAATGTACGCGCTGATGCCTTGTCCAGGTCTTTCATGCCCATAGAGCAGGAGGAGGAGACTACCCAACCCATCATCTGTCCTAGCAAAATCATTCCGGTGGCCCCTGTCACCCTGGCCCAGATACCGCCCGGGAAGACCTATGTCTCTGAGACAGACAGGCAAAAAGTGTTACACTGGGGTCATGCCTCGAAAACAGCCGGTCATGCTGGTCAGAAGAGAACATGGGGTGCGATTGTACGCCATTACTGGTGGCCATCCCTTCGCACGGACGTCGCTGCTTTTGTCTCTGCCTGCTCCTCTTGTGCCAGGAACAAGACGCCCAAACACCTGCCATATGGCCGTCTTCTGCCTCTGCCGATACCTTCAGTTCCGTGGCAACACATAGCGATGGACTTTATTACAGACTTGCCATTGTCCTCCGGACACACAGTCATATGGGTCGTGGTGGATCGATTCTCTAAAATGGCCCATTTCGTCCCTATGGCTGGATTGCCCTCTGCTCAGGAACTCGCGGACGCCTACATACATCACATCTTCCGCTTGCATGGCTTTCCATCTCACATCGTATCCGATAGAGGAACTCAGTTCACCTCCCGCTTCTGGAGGGCTCTCTGCAACCATCTGGGAGTGACTCTGGACTTTTCATCTGCATACCATCCTCAGTCTAATGGCCAAGTGGAGAGGGTCAACCAAATATTGACCTCTTTCTTACGTCACTATGTCAACGCCCATCACGATGACTGGTCCACGCTTCTTCCTTGGGCTGAATTCTCCCATAACCACCACATCAGTGAGTCGTCCTCCAGCTCTCCCTTCCATGTCGTTTACGGACTTCAGCCCTCCGTCCCATTGCCTGTATCCCCTTCTTCGGATGTCCCTGCTGCTGATACTGTAGCCCGTGACTTTGCAACCATTTGGGACTCTGTCAAGGCGTCCCTTGGGCGTGCTTCCCTGCGGATGAAAAGACACGCAGACAAGAGACGTCTGGACCCTCTGTGTTTCTCTCCTGGTGATCTAGTCTGGCTTGCATCCAAGTACGTCCGATTGAAGATACCATCCTACAAGCTGGGTCCTCGCTACATCGGGCCGTTTAAAGTCCTCAACAAGATCAATGAGGTCTCCTACAAGCTACAGCTCCCGGCCACGATGAGGATACCCAACTCATTCCACGTCTCCCTGCTCAAGCCGGTTGTCCTGGGTCCCTTCTCCGCTGCTGCCAGTTCGGCTCCTCCACCTATTGCCGATGACGACATCTATGCGGTAAGGGATATCGTGGCCATGAAGACCGTACGGGGTCAACAGTTCTTCCTGGTGGACTGGGCAGGGTATGGTCCTGAGGATAGGTCCTGGGAGCCCCGGGAGAATGTGGGTACTCCGCTGATCCGTGCCTTCCTGTCCCGGTTGCGGGGAGGGGGGCGTGGGGGGGGGGGGGGTACTGTCACGCTCCCCGGGTCCCCTGTGCTGCCCCCCGGCTCACCTGTCACGCTCCCCGCTCTCCAGCACCCCTTGCCAGCGCGTCCCCAGCGTCCTGGTCCCCGCACCCGGCGTCCGTCGGCTTCACAGCCCCATCCTGGCCCTGCTGCTTCCTCCTCGCAGCTTCCTGCTCTGGCTTCTGGCACTCGGGCAGCGCGCATGCGCATTAGGGCGCGCGCGCGGTCATTGACCCTTTCTTAAAGGGCCAGCGTCCATTAACAGGAAATGATGCAAAACAGGTACAGGGTATAAAGGGGGTTTATGTCCAAGGGGGCGGGGCCTGATCTTCGTGTTTCTTAAGCTAGGAGTCAGGTCTCCTGGTGTATATGTGTATATACTCACCTATCTCTCTTGTAGAGCCGTGCCTGCCTCGCCATCCGGTCCAGACCGAATCCCGAACCCCGAACGCAGTCCATCTGCCATCCTGACAGTCCGTACCATCTCGGATCCCTGCGGTGACCTGTCATCTCGCTCCAAAGGTTCCGGACCCCGCCTGACATCTTCTCGGCTTCCGAACCTGAGCTGCGTCACCCGGACTACCACCAGTGACTCCGTAGTCCCAGGGACTTCTCCGTTATACTCCTGTGCACGGACTGTTCTGCTGCCTATAGTGCTCCAGCTACCGGACCCCTTACCACCATCTAGGAGTTCGGCCCAGTGGATCCACCTCCTGGGTCTGCCCGTCCACCTGGCTCTGACAAATGTATGATTAGGAATAATGAATCTCCATCTTTACTGAAACAAGTGGTCTGTTCTGATAGCACCTTTAGTTTTAATATTCTGAGAGCACCTTTAGTTTTACGCCTGTTTATAGGTTTAAAACATTGTTTGCATCTCAACTGAAAAAGAGATGTGGCTTTGTGGAGAGGGTTTGGCTTAGCTGGAATAACTTGAGAGAAATTCATTTGCAACCAAAATTTTGTGCAAAAATTAAGTCAATATGTGATGTAAAATTCCACAAATGTCTAAAGATGCCAGAATTCTGGGGACAAGTTCATGAATTGTCACAACATCTTCAAGTTGTAAAAAAGAGTCAACATCTACATTTTCACTTCCATCACAGTATGATCCATCAACATGTTGAAAACTGGACAGTTTTAATGCAACAGGGCAAAGTCAAACACATCCAACTACCGTACATACTAGTGTATAAGTAAACTTTTTTAGCACAGTTTTTATGCTAGAAAAGCCCCCCTCAGCTTATACTCGAGTGAGAATCCCACTTCCAGATTATAAAACGCATTTTTTGGGGGGAAAATGGGGTGCTTCTTATAATCCATATAAAGCTTATTGGGTTGGAGTGGCAGAGCGGGGTCACAGGACGTAGGGTTGGCAATACTGTGTCTTGGGGCTTGGCAATACTTGGTTGATGCGATAGACTTCAAGAAAATGGTTGCGGAAGTGGTGCATACACAGATTGAGATCTCGGAGCCCGCAGTCCGCTGACCGGCTCAATGGGGTCCGCTGCCCGCTGTGACACTCCTAAGCTCACAGTATCGTCAACCATCCTGAGCCACAGCACCCTCAAGCACGAAGTATTGCCAACATTCTGTCCTGTGACTTTCCTGAGCCACAGACACCCCCATCTTTCATGCCCGCAGTATCCCTAACCCAGCCTCCTGAGCTGGACTACCACCACCACTGCATCACCCTATTGAGATAATGTCAGACACACTAGGATTATTAGACGGACCCCCATTTTAACATTAAAATTATTTTTTCCAATTTTCCTTCTCTAAATTAGGGGTGCGTCTAATAATCCTAGCCTTATACTCGAGTCAGTAAGTTTTCCCAGTTTTTTAGGTAAATTTAGGTGCCTCGACTTAAACTCGGGTTAGCTTATATTCAAGTATATACGGTAATTTCTCATGATGTATACCACAAAGGTGGCATAAAGAACTACTGCACTACAAAAACACCAAAATTCATTGAGAAGTGTTTAACATCTTACTAAGTTTGCTATTTTACTCAAGTACTCCCTTTATTAAGACTAACGTAAACGGCAGTCTTAATGACAAACAAAATGGCAGTCTTAATGAATCAGGGTGAAGAGGTCTACAGTATTTGTCTCAGAGGATTACAAAATTCTGACTCAATTTACCACATTGTCTCCCTTTGGTCCGTAGACTGGTATTGTCACTCACCTCTATTCACTTGAATGGGGTAGACAAAATCCATGGGCAGAAGTGGTACTGTGTTTGTAGGAAAAAAATGCATTGTGTGTGTATTTTATAGTCCTATTACGCAGGTTTTTGAACTGTCTGAAAGGAAATAAGTTTCTACTAATCCCGAAAACACGCAGCGCTTTACTTGGAATGAGAATTTATATTTGTACAACCATAAAACTGTAGTCTGAACATCAGTCACACATCTTCTACATAGTCATTTGCCTTCTAAATTGTCATGTTGGAAAAACAAATAAAAGCCGGCTAATTTAAGAAACGCATACCACTAAAACAACCTTAGAAATGTTGTAATTAAAAGTGAAAGTTCTAGGGAAACGCTCCAGGAGTTTTCATGAACAAGTCAACCAAACACAAGAATAGGTATCCTTTCTACACAATTAGGATCAAACCAAAGAATACATCACCACATTTATGAAAATATGTGACTGGGTAATTCACAGGACTACTGGCAATTAGTGGTTGACTGGTTGTCCTTGGCATAACAATATCATTGCGCAGTTTGCTTTCATCAGCTCTTGATGATGCTACCAATATAGGAAAACTAGGCAGCTGTTAGTATTGATGGAATTTTCGCAGGTTCTTTTAGTTTCCTTTGGGTGCTCCAGTTTACTTCCTAAGTGGAAAAAGAAAAAGCCAAAACATTCTCTATCACTTATTATCTGTAAGTGTCATGCTTACGATGTGTGGAACTTCTTGTGCACTGTTATGTTCTGCCATGCTCCCCTGCTGAGCCGGTACTTGCCTGTTCCGTCGCTCAGAGCATTTTGCAGGTTTAGATGCTCTGCTGTTTGTCTTGAGCTCCTGGGGATGGGTTGTTTCTCAGCACTGGGTCCTATGCTGGTGCTGGGAGGGTCTTTCTCAGATGCTCCTCGTTCCGGGTGATCGCTCTGCTTCATTAGGGAGCATGCTTGAAAGGAACGTCGCCAGTCGTATTTCCAGGTTCCGTGGTAATTGCTCTTGGCTCCTATTGTGTACAGTTATCTGATCTTGGCTTCTCGACCCTGGACTGTAGTTGACTCTGCTCTGCCCATCCCCCTGACTTTGTCATTACCTCCTGGCTTCTGACTCGGACCTTCTCCTGACCACGTCACCTCCTACTCCCTCTATCTTATGCATACTCTCATAGAATCCTAATCCTTGGCCTGTATCTTAGGGGTACTTTGCACGCTGCGACATCGCAAGCTGATGCTGCGATGACGAGCGCGATAGTCCCCGCCCCTGTCGCAGCTGCGATATCCTTGTGATAGCTGCCGTAGCGAACATTATCGCTACGGCAGCTTCACATGGACTCACCTGTCCTGCGACCGTCGCTCTGGCCGGCGACCCGCCTCCTTATTAAGGGGGCGGGTTGTACGGCGTCACTGTGATGTCACACGGCAGGCGGCCAATAGGTGCGGAGGGGCGGAGATGTGCGGGATGTAAACATCCCGCCCACCTCCTTCCTTCCGCATATCCTATGGAAGCCGCGGTGACGCCGGTAGGAGATGTTCCTCGCTCCTGCGACTTCACACACAGCGATGTGTGCTGCCGTAGGAGCGAGGAACAACATCGGACCGTCGCGTCAGCGTAATTATGGATTACGCCGATGCTGCACCGATGATACGATTACGACGCTTTTGCGCTCGTGAATCGTATCATCGAGCCTTTACATACTACGATGTCGCATGCGATGCCGGAAGTACGTCATTTTCAATTTGACCCCACCGACATCGCACCTGCGATGTCGTAGTGTGCAAAGCCCGCCTTAATCTCGTCTCTGGCTGCTCCTTGTGTCCTGTCTAGAGATGAGCGGTGTTCAAAGCCAACCATTCAGCAATTTCAAATTCAAGTTGTTTTAGGCGATGTTCGACGAACTCAAACGATTTGCTTCACGTTAGACAGTTCGAGTTAACGTTCAATAATGGTTCGATCACCAAAAGCATGGCTTTTCACAGTAAGGCTATGTGCGCACGTTGCGTATTTGCATGCGTTCTCGTCCCCAGCACAATCTTTCTTTCCTTCTCACCGATCAGCTGCACAGCTGTCACAAAGCTCCGGCGGCTTTTCCTCTTTTGAAAATGGCTGCAGCTCATTATTCAATCTGGTATTCTTTGCTTTCCCCGCCCACTGGCACCCATGATTGGTTGCAGTCAGACACGCCCCCACGCTGAGTGACAGCTGTCTCACTGCAACCAATCACAGCCGCCGGCGGGTGGGTCTATATCGTGCAGTAAAATAAATAAATAATTTTAAAAAAAAACAAAACAAACTGTGGTCCCCCCAATTTTGATACCAGCCAAGATAAAGCCACACGGCTGGAGACTGGTATTGTCAGGATGGGGAGCACCACGTTATGGGGAGCCCACCACCCCAACAATATCAGCCAGCAGCCGCCCGGAATTGCCGCATCCATTAGATGCGACAGTCCCGGGACTCTACCCGGCTCATCCCGTATTGCCTTGGTGCGGTGGCAATCGAGGTAATAAGGAGTTAAATGGCAGCTTATAGCTGCCAATAAATCCTAGGTTAATCATGGCAGGCGTCTCCCCGAGATACCTTCCATGATTAACCTGTAAGTGAAAGTAAAAAAGTAAAAAAACACACACAACGAAAAATCCTTATTTGGAATAAAATACAAAAAAAACCCCTCTTTTACCACTCTATTAATCCCCAAACACCCATCCAGGTCCGACGTAATACACATGACGCCTTCAACTCTGCTACATGAAGATGACAGGGAGCGCCGTAGAACACGACCGCTCTGTGTCTGCTCCATGCAGCAACTGAAGTGTGCCGCGCTGTCACTGAAAACTTCACTCAGGTAGTGCCTGCGTGTGTGCGAGGATGATGATGAGTGCGGTAGTGCTTGTGTGTCCGGTGGTGATTATGAGTGCAGTAGTGCCGGGGTGTGTGCGGGGATGATGATGGGTGCGGTAGTGCCGGGATATGTGCGGGGATGATGATGGGGGCGGTACTGCCGGGGTGTGAGCGGTGATGATTATGGGGGCGGTACTGCCGGGATGTGTGCGGTGATGATGGGTACGGTAGTGCCGGGGTGTGTGCAGGGATGATGATGGGGGCGGTAGTGCCTGCATGTCTCTCTATCTTTTCTCTCTCTCTTTCTCTCTCTTTTTCTCTCTCTCTTTCTCTGTCTTTCTCTCTCTCTCTCTCCTCTCTCCCCTCTCTCTCTTCTCTCCCCTCTCTCTCTTCTCTCCCCTCTCACTCTTCTCTCTCTCCTCTTTCTCTTCTCTCTCTTCTCTCTCTCTCTCCCTCTCTCTCCCTCCCTCTTCTCTCTCTCTTCTTTCTCTTCTCTCTCTCTCTTCTCTTTCTCTTGTCTCTCTCTTCACTCTCTCTTCTCTCTCTTCTCTCTCTTCTCTCTCCTCTGTCTCCTCCCTCTCCTCTCTCTCTTCTCTCTCTCTCTTCTCTCTCCTCTCTTCTCTCTCCTCCCTCTCTTCTCTCTCTCCTCTCTCTTCTCTCTCTCCTCTCTCTTCTCTCTCTCCTCTCTCCTCTCTCTCTCTCTTCTCTCTTTCTCCTCTCTCCTCTCTCTCTCCTCTCTCTCTCCTTTCTTCTCTCTATCTCTTCTCTATCTCCTCTCTCTCTCCTCTCTTCTCTCTCTTCTCTCTCTCCACGTCCGATGGCTGCATGACCTGGCGATGATCAGCTGATGCGGTCACCTGACGGAATCAGCTGACACTATAAGTTGAGCAGTGAGGCCGCCTTTTTAAACTATCAGCTGATGCCGTCATGCCGTCGGACAGGAGTCTGCACAGAAGTGTGCAGTTTTTTTGTTTTTTTGCACTGATGCATCAGATAATTGTATAAAAGCCGATTATGCAATCAGCTGATGTGTCATGTGATTCAGGCCCTTGAACCTGACACATCATCTGATTGCTTTGCCTTCCAGCAAACCGATCAGATGATATTGAATCCAGATTGGACGTCAAGGGACCTTTGACCCAGGATTACTGCAGAGGGGGGTTCTTTATTTCAATAAAAATGGAGTCACTAATTGTGTTGTGTTTTATTTCTAATAAAAATATTTTTCTGTGTGTTGTGTTTTTTTTTATCTGTACTAGAAATTCATGGTGGCCATGTCTAATATTGGTGTGATACGATCAATTTCGGGCTTAGGGCCAGTTGATAATATACAGCTAGCTCTAACCCCATTATTACCCAGTGAGCCGCCCGTCACCAGGGCAGCTGGAAGCGTTGGATACAGCGCCAGAAAATGACGCCTCTATGAAAGCGCCATTTTCTGAGGCGGCTGCGGACTGCAATTCGCAGCGGGGGTGCCCAGAAAGCTTGGGCACCCTGCGCTGCGGATTCCAATCACCAGCTGCCTAGTTGTACCTGGCTGGACACAAATATTGGGCGAAGCCCACATCATTTTTTTCTAAATTATTTCATGAAATTCATGAAATAATTAAAAAAAAAAGGGCTTCCCTATATTTTTGGTTCCCAGCCGGGTACAAATAGGCAGCTGGGGGTTGGGGGCAGCCCATAACTGCCTACTGTACCTGGCTAGCATACAAAAATATGGCGAAGCCCACATCATTTTATTGGGGGGCAAAAAACTCCTGCATACAGTCCTGGATGGAGTATGCTGAGCCTTGTAGTTCTGCAGCTGCTGTCTGCTTTCCTGCATACACTAGTGAATGTAGCATGCTGAGCCTTGTAGTTCTGCTCCCCCTGTCTCTCCCTTCAGCATACAGTCCTGGATGGAGCATGCTGAGCCTTGTAGTTCTGCTGCTTCTGTCTGCTCTCCTGCATACACTAGTGGAGAATGAAGAACATATTGAAGAAGGAAATGACATCAGACCTTTTTTTCTTTTTTTTTTCAATAATCTTTAAAAACGCATTAAAACGCAGTGAGCAAAAGTGCAGCCAAACGCAAAAAACCCCGCATTTTTTTTATGCATTCCTTAAGATGCTGCGTTTTTGTGCGTTTCTTGTGAGAAAAAATGCACAAAAACGCAGCATCAAAAAATTGCAGTGTGTGAACTTACCCTAAGCATTTCTATGACTATAAACGCAGCTATAAACGCAAGTGGTGGGTAGTACAATCACTTGTATAGGAAGAGGATTCCTTGTGTTGTTAAATGCAGAAGAGTGTATCCTCCTGGTACCGCCACCCCTGCTTCCACCTCCCGTCCAGCGCCATGTCCAAACAGGAGGTTGAAGCCGCTGCGAAATCAAAAGTGAACAGTAGAAAAAAAAATATCATATTCACCTGTCTGCAGACTCCCGGGACACGTCCGATGGCTGCAGGACCTTGTGGTGATCAGCTGATGTGGTCACTTGACGGCATCAGCTGATCGTATAATGTCCAGCAGTGATGCCGGCTTTTTACCGACCGGCCGGCTTAAACTATCAGCTGATGCAGTCAGGTGACCGCATCAGCTGATTACCGCCGGGTCCTGCAGCGATCGGATGGGAGTCTGCACAGAAGTGTGTAGTTTTTTTTTTTTCTACTGATGCATCAGCTGAATGTATAAATGGCTTTTATACAATCAGCTGATGTGTCATGTGGTTCAGGTCCTTGAACACATGACACATCATCTGATCGCTTTGCCTTTCAGCAAACCAATCAGATGATATTGGATCCGGATTGGACATCATGGGATCCTCAACCCAGGACTACAGTGGAGTGTGGGGGGTTCTTTAGTTCAATAAAGATGGAGTCACTAATTGTGTTGTGTTTTATTTCTAATAAAAATATTTTTCTGTGTGTTGTTTTTTTTATCTTTACTAGAAATTCATGGTGGCCATGTCTATTTTGGCGTGACACCATGAATTTCGGGCTTAGTACCATCTGAGAATACAAAGCTGGTATTAACCCCTTTATTACACAGCGAGCCACCACCATCATGCTTGCTGGATGAGCCAGAAAAAGGGCCTGGAAATGGCACTAAGAAACAATGCGTCATTTCCAGGGGTGGCTGTGGGCTGCTGAGAATCCAAGCCCCCAGATGCCTGGCTTTACCTGACTGGCGATCCAAATTCGGCGGGAGCCCACGCATTTTTTTTAACTATTTTTTTTAAATAAAAAAAATAATAGGCTTCCCTTTATTTTGATTGCCAGCCAGGGTAATGCCACGCAGATGGGGGTGGCAACCCATAGCTGTCTGGTTTATCTGCGCTGAGAATCAAAAATATGGTGGAGCGCTACGTTATTTTTTTTAATGATTTATTTTCACAGTACTGTGATGTCCGGCAATCAAAATACAGGGAAGCCCATTTTTTTTTTAGTTATTTAAATAAATAATTAAAAAAAAATACGTGGGCTCCCGCTGCATTTTTTGTATTGGTAGCTAAGGGTAATCCAAGCAGCTACTGGCTGCTAACCCCCATTGCTTGGTGTTACCTTCACTGGCAACGGAAAATCCAGGGAAGCATTTTTTATTTTTTTTAATCTTTTACCAAAAAACTAAAATATAAATGACGTGGGCTTCGCCATATTTTTGTATGCTAGCCACGTACAGCAGGCAGGTATGGTTGCCCCCAACCCCCAGCTGCCTATTTGTACCCGGCTTGGAACTAAAAATATAGGGAAGCTCTTTTTTAATTATTTCATGAATTTCATGAAATAATTAAAAAAAAACCGACATGGGCCTCGCCCCATTTTTGTGTTCAGCCAGGTACAACTAGGCATAGGAATCCTCAGCACAGGTTGGCCCAAGCTTTCTGGGCCCCTCCGCTGTGAATTGCAGTCCGCAATATATTTATATTTATTTTAATTTATAGAAGCGCCATCTTCTGGCGCTGTATCCAACTCTTCCAGCGGCCCTGATGCTGGATGGCTCACTGGGTAATAAGGGGTTAATACTAGCTTTGTTTTACTACTTAGTATTAAGACAGAGATTCTTAATGTCTGGCAAGTTTGACCCGGCTATTAAGAATCTCCAATAAAGGGTTAAAAAAAAGACACCACACAGAGAAAAAAATACTTAAATAGAAATAAATACACAGACACACTTAGAGACTCCATGTTTATTACTCCCTGTCACCCCTCCACGATCCTGGTCTTCTTTCTCCTTCAACCCATGCAGCTCTGCTACATCAAACAGCACAGGGGAGGAAGACGCTCCTCCTCTCCCATGCAGTCTAATCACTCAATGAGTGAGCAGAGGCTGCGGGTTGGTGAGGTCACCGCTGCTACCGTTGCAATAGTAACCTGACAGGCGGGTTACTATAGCAATGGTGATCTCCGATCACCTGATTCCCGGCGCCGCTATTCACTGGCTGTGGCATCCAGTCCCTGCATGCAGGCTGACTCTGTAAAGAGCGCTGACATGCAGGAATGGGGAGCCAAGCATGTGCCCGAGTATCTCGCCGGTACTCACCAAGTAGTATACTGAGTAAGGAGATGCTCGGGTGAGCACCGCATACTGGTGAGATGCACTGACAGGACCTAGCATGACGTCATTGCCATGTGACCAGTCTGTAGCCAATGAGATAATACACACGTGACTGGTCACATGCTATGACATCACGGAAAGGTCCTATCATCAGTGCTGGTTACCGGGAGGTAGGAGCGATGATCGGAAGGAGAAGCGGCGGGAGACAGAGTGCAGGACGCGTCGCGGGACCTGTAAGTATAATGGCAATATTTATTATTAACTGTAGAAGAAAGAAAAATCCAGCTTCCGGCGTAGTAGTAAAACTGATGCAATTTTATTAGAGGACGTAAAAATTAATGCGATGACAAAAATAGGGAGCCCATATGCGGCGTAAGGCTACGCGTTTTGAACGCTGCCTGTGTTCTTTGTCAAGCCTTATTAACTGTATGTGTATATTTATAATGTGTTTGTGTGTTTGCATGCCATTGTTTTCAATGAGGTTCGAAGGTGTTCATCGAACGTTCGTCGAACGTTCGACAAACACACCCACCATTTGACGAACCGAACCGAACTCGAACACTAGGGGGGTGACTCATCTCTAGTCCTGTTGTGTGTTCCTGGCTCCTGATCCCAGCTTGTTTGACTACCTCTCCATTCACACTGCACGCAATATTTAGCGCCACCTAGTGACTAGCATCACACTACTCCACATAATGTCAAGCATCACAGTAAGTTAATAATAATGGAACTTATATTTGACCTCATTGGTAATTTGTTCTAATGTGTGGCTCATACAGTATATACAGTAGCATGCTGTAACTCTTAAAATACACTGAAATGACAACAAGAAGGAAAAGTTGTAGGATTATGAAAATCCTGGTATTAATAGATGTTACTGATATGTAAATTACGAAAAAATGAAAACAAAATTTTCAAATCGTCTTGATGTTGAAACCAATAAAAAATGTTACAAACTGTAATGCTAAGGCTATTGTAAATGCTGCATTTTTTTTCTGCAGGTGTGCGCACCACGCGAAGCAATAACAATCTGTTCTGATTATTGCATAATTGCTGTGTTTTTTATTCATTTTCCCCGACGTTTGATACATATTTGGAGCAGATGTGGATCCAGGTTTTTAATGCATTTTAACACTGTAGAAAAGCTCTGATTCTGCATTTAAAAATGCAATGGCATTTTTTTTAAGGCTTCACCAAGAAGTCTATAGAGGGAAAAAAAACACCAAAACTGCACAGTTCAGCGGTGTCTTTAGATACAACAGGGCAGAGATTTCATGACGTCTCATTCCCTTTGCTTGGACATATAGTCCGTGTTCACATGTAGCGTAAATGCCGGGTTTTTCTGCTGCTTTTTTTGCAGAAAAATTCTGCTGGGTTTAAATGTCCAAGCAAAGTGGATGAGATTACAAGAAAAGACGCTGCTGACCTGTATGGTTTAGTGCTTTTTTTTTCTATAGAGCAGGGGTCTCAAACACGCGGCCCGCTGGCCGCATGCGGCCCCTCACGGTAGTTCGTGCGGCCCCCAGGCCCGTGCCCCTGTTCACTATCGCGGCTGGTGCAGGGGCCGCAGCCACTGTCTGCACTTTACGTTAGATGAATGTGTTGCCGGCGCTGCGCTCTCATGCCAGCAATACAATCATCTGACATAAATCACTGACAGTGATGTGGCGCCCTGGACTAGCCAGGTTGTCACAGGTAACACACACACACACCCACCCCCCAGACAGTTACATTAGCCAGACACAAAACCCTTGTTGCCTCCCTCCGGGGCCTGATGTCCACACCAGGTGGGGTGGAGCCAGGTGGTTGGCCCCACCCACCGAGGAGTTCACAGGCCTGGAGGCGGGACAAGTGACAGATTAGTCGTGGAGGTTGAAGTGAGAGGAGTAAAGTGGAGAGTGTCTGGGTTTGTGGCCCAGGCACTGACAGCAAGGTTGGCAGATGGTGGTGGCCGTGTGCAGGAGTGATGGATCAATGCGGAACCGTAGGACCGGGGTCGGGCGGTGGCCCGCCGGTACCGTCCGGGGAGCAAAGTGAAGCTAGCACATACAGGCAGGGCCATCGGACCCCGACTAGGCTTGGAGCCGCCGACAAAAGTCAAATCCGAGTGTGACCGGAACCCCAGGGGTTTCCTAACAACCAAAGACCCGTTAGAAAGCAACCATCTGCACCATGAGGGTATACAGCCACTGCCATAGGCTAGAGACCCAAGGGCCAGCGAATGCGGGCAAAATGGGCTCCTCCATCCATACACCGGGGAGCGGACTACTGTTGGGAACCCATCGTAGTCAAGACAGTACACAAAGGTGCAGGGAAAGACAGCTGCAATCACCTGTCCGGGTAGAGACACTGCAGCCGGCTGCGGGACCCGACCAACCAGCCATTTGGTTTACCGGAGACTTTGTGCATCTTTTGCTGAGTGAGTACACCCGTTCCATCCGGCACCGTGCCGCGCTGTCCCTGCAACCCTACACCTCACGACCCTGCCTCCCCGTCACACCACTGGGCCCCGGGACTACCAACCCCTACCCACGGAGGGGGAAAACAACATCCCAGCTGCTCCCTACCATCGCTCCCGGGATCCCCATCACCAGCAGCGGTGGTGCCCACCTTCACCACAACCCGTGGGTGGCGTCACGGACTAAATCCCCAAATAAACCAACCCCCCTTTTCACTCACGGGTGAGGAGCGCCTCTCGAGTCCCCGGATCCGGCCCACCGCTCGAGCCACCGAGCAGCAGCAGCTCCAGACCCGAGCGTTAGCGAGCGCAGCGCCCCGCCGCCCGCGACAGTGACACTGCACCTGCCGTGATAGTGAACAGGGACACGGGCCTGGGGGCGGCACGAAGCAGAGATGAGGCAGCGGAGGGAGCGTGGGACAGGTGAGAAGAATGGTGTGTGTGTGTGTGTGTGTTGGACGTTAACCCCTTAGCGACCTATGACGTACTGGGTTCGTTATGGCTCCCTGGTACTTAAGGACTCATGACGTACCCAGTACGTCATGGCAAGATCGTGGCCCCGGTGGCTGCGATCGCTGCAAATACCTTAGATTCGGGGAGGAGGGGACCTCAGGAGGGGTGGTGTCTCCTCCCCGGACCTACGGAGGCTGTGATTGGCTGAGCGGCGTTCGTCAGCCAATCACAGCCACTAATGTTGCAGCCATTGAAAATTGCTGAAACATTGAAATCCAGCCAAGATCAGGGCAGCTGTAGCCCTGATCATTGGCTGGAGCTGGGTGACCTGTGTTTCACCCGCCCCCAGCTCTGATTGGAGAGACCAGCCTTGTTACCGATCTCTCCAATCACTGTGGATCTGGGGCCGCAGACCACTTCCCTCAGCTTCACTCCGGCGTCTGTGGAAGGTGAGGGGAGCTGCTGACCCATTACTACAGGATGGGGACAAAGTGCGCACATTACTATGAGATGGGGATAAGGCTGGGGACATTACTATAGGATTGGGACATTACAAGGATGGGCACAATACTATTGGATGGGGACATTATTACTATAGTATGGGGACATTACTATAGGATAGGGACTAGGATGGGCACATGACTATAGGATAGGGACTGGGATGGGCACATGACTATAGGATAGGGACTAGGATGGGCACATGACTATAGGATAGGGACTAGGATGGGCACATTACTATAGGATGGGGAGAAGGTGGGCACAGTACTATAGGATGGGGACAAGGTGGGCACAGTACTATAGGATGGGGGCATTACTACAGGATGGGGACAAGGTGGGCACATTACTGTAGGATAGGGACATTACTACAAGGGGACAAGGATGGGAAACATTACTGTAGAATAGGGATAATGCTGGGGACATTACTATAGGGTGGGGACAAGGTTGGCACATTACTAAAGGATGGGCATATTACTATAAAATGGGGACAGTACTATAGGATGGGGACATTGCTACAAGGGGACAAGGATGGGGAACATTACTATAAGATGGGGGACAAGGATGGACACATTACTATAGATTGGGGAAATTACTATAGGATGGGGACAAGGATGAACACATTATTATAACATGGAGACAAGGATGGGGAACATTACTTTAGGATGGGGACAAGGATGAGCACATTACTGTGGGATGGGGACTAGGATGGGGCACAATACTACAAGGGGACAAGGATGAGCACATTACTGTGGGATGGGGCACAATACTACAAGGGGACAAGGATGGGCACGTTACTGTGGGATGGGGCACAATACTACAAGGGGACAAGGATGGGCACGTTACTGTTGGATGGGGCACAATAATACAAGGGGACAAGGATGGGCACGTTACAACAATATGGGGAACATTACTAAAAGATGTTGGCCAAAATTTATATATAGTGCTAATTGTAAGACTATTAGTTACAAGAAAGGAATAAAATGTAAAAAAAAAAATGCTTATATTTAAACAAAGAATGTGCACGTTTGCTATAATGAACAAGTGAAAATGTTCAAAATCAGTGATCCAGAAACAAGCTCTGGAAACAACTTATGCAACTGCAACCTGTGCTTCTCTTCAGGAGACATATTATAAAGTGTATTCCAGATGGTACTATACCCCTCTAAAGTTGTGCAAGTTTTCTGCTGAAAACTCACCACTATGTTGGAGAGGTTGCGGTAAAAATGGATCCTTTATCCACATTTTCTGGGGATGTCCTTTACTTAAACCCTTATGGAAGAAAGTCAGAGACCTCTTAAAGCAATTAACTACAAAAGATATAAATCTTACTCAAGAATTGGTTATTCTTTCCATAGGGTTAGAAGAATATGAGAAAAAGTATAGATACATTGTCTGTCACATTTTCTTAGTTATTAAGAATTTATTAGCAGCCAACTGGAGAGAAGAAAGAATACCATCTATTTCAGAAGTTACGGACAGGGTTTCAGCTCATAATTTATGAGTATAATATTGCGTTAAAAGAAAAAACTATCAAAGATATAAAATAAGATGGTCTCTTTGGTCCCAGAAATACATGCCAAACCTTGTTTTCACTTAGTTCCTTGACATTATCTAAATAATATAAATATAATATGTTATTTCCGAATGTGTTTATATACTGTGCTAAATGAATATGAGTTTATAATCTTGCTTGACTTTGAAACTTAACGAATTACCTCAACGTCTTCCTTCTTCCCTTTCTCCTCCCCCTTTATATTCCCTAACTCCTTCCATTCCCACTTCCCCTCCAATACCCCTTCCCATCCACTTTTAGCCTACCCTTTCTTCCCTTCCTCTTCCCCTTCTTTGTTATTTCAACAATATTTTTAAGAATGCATTTTAAAAACTTCAATTACCCCCTCCCCTGTTATTGTAAACCCCTTAAAATGTATTAAAGTATACAAAATCAGTGATCCCAAGGTGTGTAAGAAATAAATAAAATAAATATATATTATATATGGTACCAATAAAAATGTCACTTTGTCCTGCAAAGAATGCGGCCCCCCAAATTATTTTTATTCCTCTGTGCGGCCCATACACCCAGCCGAGTTTGAGACCCCTGCTCTAGAGGCTTCTATGTGGAGCTTTAAAAACCGAATGGAGAAAAGTGCAGTTACTTTAAGTGCAGAATCAATAAAAACGCTTAAAAATGCAGATTCCCATCTGCAACAAAAATGCATCAAATAATGGGAAAAAGGCATAAAAAATGCAGCAAAAATCAGAGATTGCTATTGTATAATTTGGTGCGGACAGCCAATGCACGTGAGCCTGATAACCATGACAAGGTAATCTCTATATACCAGGACCCTAACTTAAAATGCTGAGTTTTTAACCAAGATAGCAGCATTTTAAGTTAGGGGCCCTGTATATAGAGATCACCTTCTCATGGTGATCGGGCTCACATACTTTGGCCAATACATAAGCTAAGTATATATTTTTTTTCAAATATTCCTATAGCAGTAATGCAAGACCAGAGTTCCCTTATTCATTGTAAGAATTCTTGAGTGCAGCTGTATGTATTTTTATAACAAAACTGTATATGCACAAACCAGAATGCATGGACTGGCTGTGGCTCTCCCAACCAGAGCATGACAGCTTCATTTATTTCTATGAGGTTGTCGCTCAGGAGAACCCTGGTCAGTCTGTTTTGCAGTCTGTGCATGGACTGGCTATTGGTCTCCTGTGCTGAGTGTGACAACTTCTAAATCTCACCATCCACTACAGCTTCGAATGTGAAACGACCTTAATTTAATAGACAATCATCTTGGCTATCTCATGCATAAATTTGACTTGCCGCTATTTAGTAAATGAATAGTTATGCAGATTTTTCTCATGTCACTGCATTGTTACTATTTTGCTCTAAAAATCTAAATTATAATTTTTATTATTTTGTTAGTAGTTTTTAAATCAACTTTTGACTTTCAATACTGCGTCAACACTTCTGAGCATGCTCTTGATCAGATTCAATAAAAAAACAGGATAATTGTGGTATACGCTAGAGGTTCCCAACTCCAGTCCTCAAGCACATCAACAGTGCAGGTTTTCAGGATTGCCTTAGTATTGCACAGGGGTTGGAATCATCACCAGTGCAGGTGATTAAATTACCACCTGTGCAAAACTAAGGAGATCCTGAAAACCTGCACTGTTGGTGTGCCTTGAGGACTGGAGTTAGGAACCTCTGGTATACGCCACGGTGCTGTACAAAGAATCACTCCAAATAATGAAAGCAATGTGGATGGTTTATTCTACGCGTTTCGAAGAGATATCCCCTCTTCTTCCTCAGGAAAATCCACCGATCGGTGGATTTTCCTGAAGAACAAAAGGAGATATCTCTTTGAAACGCGTAGAATAAACCATCCACATTGCTTTTATTATTTGGAGTGATTCTTTGTACAGCAGCGTGGAGTATACCATTATCCTGGTTTTTGTATTGCTTCTGAATTTGGCACGTGGGATCGGCTGCAGCTGTTATATGTCTTTATACTGGTTGTGAGTCTCACAACCTTTCCAGGTGAGCGGTTTTCCTATTAAAAAGTCACCATATTTTACACTGGTAAGACCCTATTGCGCTCCTTATATCCACAGCTTTTTCCTGTCTCTTGATCAGATTCAAGCATATCTCAACTGAAATCTGATCCCAGGTCTATTATGCACGTTCCCAATGTTGGTGCATACTGGTTGACTCCCTTGGGTATGTATACAGCTTTTTCTTCAACTCTACCTACAAGTGTTTGATTAGTTGAGGTCTGGGGACTGTGGGGGCCAATCTAGCACCTCTACTTCATTGTAACTGAACCATTTCTTCACCAATCTTGAGATATGCTTTGGGTCGTTGTCCTGATGGAACACTGTTGTCATTTTCATACCCATAGTAAGCAATTGTGTGAAGTAACTCATCTTGTAGGATACTCACATATAGCTCAGCATTGAGACCACTATCCATCATGGTCAAGTATCCAACACCTTTGTCTGTGAAACATCTCCATATCAACAGTCTTCCTCCACCTCACCCCCTAGTAAATCAGGCAATCAGCCTGAGCCATAAGTCATGCAGCAGTCATCCACCTGGCCATGCCCCATAAGTGGCAGAGATGGAGTACAGTTATGGTCAACCACTTGTTCAGTTTGAGGATATGGGTGGGCTAGTGCACATGGTCAGCGGACCACCACAGTACATTTTTGATGAGAATGATGATGATGATGATGATGAAACACAGGTGCCAATTGCTTTCTGCAGTGTGCAGTCTGACAAGGAGGGCAGGGGTGACAAGTGGGTGTAAGATGATGAGGGGGATGATGGGGTTCTAGACCAGACAGGGGGTCAAGGCCATCCTAGAGACATGCTCAGTTTGGAGAAAGAGTTGGCGGTCATGCTGCGGTAATATACATTAAGTGCACGTTGGTAGACGCACTATTGACTGCATTCCTACCTGGCAGCGGTGGCTCAGTGGAATCACAAGGCAGAGGTAGAGGAGGAGGTTGCCAACATAGCTGGGGTACTGGCACCACCTCAGAAAGGAGGGATAGCCTGTGGAAAAACATCCTCAGCACACCACAACATCCAGCACCCCCGTCTGATATGGTCCGTATTTACAGGAGGCAGCATTTCAACAACATGGTGTAAGAGTATGTGTTCACACGTGTCCATGTATGAAATTATTGGTTTGTCCCATTTAATTTCTGTCTCCAAATTTGACCCATGGCCTGAGCTTGTCCTTGACGCTTTGGAGGTGCCAGCTTGCCTTTCGGCAAGTGTAGCATCGGAGCGTGTGTTTAGAATGACAGGGGGTGTGATCACAGACAGGCACATTCAACTGTCGACAGTCAACATAGACAATGTCACAGTCATTAAAATTAAAGGGTGTGAATCCCACAGAACTTGTCTGTACCTTCAGCTGACTAGAGAAGAATAGCAGCAGCACCCAGCTTTTGTTATACTCCACTGCAATATCCTCATTCTATTTGCCATTCCCAATGTTTAGGGCCTCCCCAAATTAAAAAAAAAAAAAAAACATAAAAAACAACAATGTTGGCTACCTCCTACTTCTCCGCCCCTTCCACCTACACCGCTGCATCCACCTCCTATTCAACCTCCACTTTTACATCCATCTATTTGTTCAAGATTATTCTCTTTTTTGTTATCTTATGTTATTTTAAAGGGGGTTTGTGTGCTCTGTGGGTAAAATTTGAAAACAGGATTTGCGGTAGCACTCTTAAGGTGGCTTTACACACTGTAACATCACAAACGACATCGCTGTAACTTCACCGGTTTTGTGACGTAATAGCGACCTCCCCAGCGACATTGCAGTGTGTGAAACACATCAGCGACCTGGCCCCTGTTGTGAAGTTGCTGATCGCTACAAATCGTTCAGGACCATTCTTTGGTCCTTTGTTTCCCGCTGTGCAGCATGATCACTAGAAAGTCTCAGTGTGTAAAGGGGACTTTACAGCGACTTTGTTAGCGACTTCCCTTTCAAAAAGCTGCTTTACAACGTCCCCAATGACTAGCTAGGTCGTTCTGCAGGTCCGGATCGCTGTTGCGTCGTTGGCCAGGTCTGCCTGTTTGACAGCTCACCAGCGACTCACCAGAGACTTTGTAGCGATCCCGGCCAGGTTGGGATCGCTGGTGGGATCGCTAGAAAGTCTCAGTGTGTAAAGGGGCCTTTAAAATCCTGTCTCTGTCGGAGAACTCTGAAAATAGTTTCTGTGGTGTTGCTCTTAACATTTTGGCTCTTTGGAGGAACTCTGAAAGCAGGCTTTGTGGGGCACTTTTGTAAGTTGTATTTTATTTATTAATGTCCTTATTTCCTATTTAACCATGATTACTACAAGGACAACACCCCTTTAAGTCATTTACTTATCCACATTTGCTTGCAGGGCAATAGTCCTGCTCTTACCACCTTTTTGCTTCCTTTTGCAACCCCCTAGTCCTTACTACAAACTGCAACCATTTTACAGCACCAACGTTTGGGTTCCCATTGACTTCTAAGGGATTTGGCATCCGGGGTCAAGTTCAGGTACCAAACCAAACTTTTAACTACAGTTTGGCAGAACCCGACGAACTTGAACATCTATGGGACCAATCGTCCCTATTTATTATCCCTTCTCATTTTATGGCCTTCTTTTTACCAGTTGTAGATATTTCCTGTTTGGTAATCCTCAGCGTCTCTATGCTATTTTTATGTTTAACACCCTCCAATTCTTGTTGAATCTATATGGATCGATTAGCGATGGATTCCTTAACCCCTTTACGACCTTGGATGTACTACTACGTCCAAGGTCATTTCTGTCAGTTTAATGTGAGCTTGCTCCCCTATTATCCAGTTAAATCTTGCTGTCAATCTCTGGCAGTGGGATTTAACGAGTGCCGGCGGGGAGTGCATAATTCCCCACCCCCATCGGTGTGATCAAGGGGTGACAATGAATTATCATGACAGCAGGGAGTCAGCTGATGACCCCTGTCACTGTCATGACGTAGTTCCTGTGAACTCTGGCTGAGCGCCGGCATTCACAGGCGATCAGTGTTTCTGCTGAAGCACCACTCTGTACAGCAGAAGCGATTGCAGTATATCAGTTTCAAGTCACTAGCAAAACAATAAAAAGTGTAAAAAAATGAACATTTTTTTTAAAAAAAACACAAAAGTTCAAATCATTTTCCTCCAATAAAAATAAAATGATCAAAAAAATACACATACTGTATTTGCACCATATTGATCCATCAAAATACCAAATAAATTAATCTGATCATTAAAGGGTGTAGCAAAAATTAAATCAAGACAAAAAGACTGACGGCACTCTCAAAATGCAGTCTGAACATGTACAAAACTAACATGACATACTGTATAATGAAAAAAGACAGCTGCACTCTGAAATGCTAAAGCATGCAAACAATGAATGCAAAAATATAGATATGCATTACTGCTTAAGGAAATCTAGGAAAAATTGAGATATTTAGCATACAAACATGGCCATTTTGATATCTGCCCAGTAGCCACATCAAAGCATATCTTGATTACTGGGAACCTATAGTAAACTGAAACCTCTCTCTGGGTTACAAATAGAGTTGAGCGCGGTTCGTGGTTCGTGGTTCTCCAGTTCGCGGCTCGAGTGATTTTGGGGCATGTTCTAGATCGAACTAGAACTCGAGCTTTTTGCAAAAGCTCGGTAGTTCTAGAAACGTTCGAGAACGGTTCTAGCAGCCAAAAAACAGCTAAATCATAGCTTGGTTTCTGCTGTAATAGTGTAAGTCACTCTGTGAATCAAACTATTATCACATTTCAGTGTATAGTGTGCGTGAACAGCGCCTTCAGATCACTGCTGTTTCTATAATGGCGATCGCCATTTTTTTTTTTTTTTTTTCTTGTCTTCCTTCCCTAAGTGCGCGCGTCTTGTGGGGCGGGCCAGCATGTCAGCCAATCCCAGACACACACACAGCTAAGTGGACTTTGAGCCAGAGAAGCAACGGCATGTGTGATAGGATCTGCATGTCACATGTCCCTGCATTATAAAACCGGACATTTTCTTCACGGACGCCATTATCTGCCTTCTGCGTCTTTGGTGTCAGACATCACTGTCGCAGCTCCGTCTTCCTGAGTCCTATAGCCGATACAGCTGTATGCGCTGCATACACAGCGTTAGACAGCTTAGGGAGAGCACTTTATAGCAGTCCTTTTAAGGGCTCCAACCGGCAGGGTCAGAGAGCCATAGGTGACAGGTCCTGCAAACAGCAACAGCGTCTGTGTAGCCCAGGTCAGGGATTTCCTACCTGCATTTCACCATTAGGAGGGAATAGAAAGGCAGGCTTCCATTCCTCTACCCAGAGCACCACAATCCTGCCACTGTACCCTCTTGTCCTCTGCACACTCCAACTGATAACTAAGCCATTATACTAGCAAACACTCAGTGTACCTAGTGGCATCCTATACGTGGCTATTGGACTTTGCTATAGTCCCACTAGTGCAAAGACATTTGCAGAGCGCGTCTGCCTGCATTGCACACTACAACTCATTCTAAACAAGCCATTATACTAGCAAACACTCAGTGTACCTAGTGGCATCCTATACGTGGCTATTGGACTTTGCTATAGTCCCACTAGTGCAAAGACATTAGCAGAGCACATCTGCCTGCATTGCACACTACAACTCATTCTAACCAAGCCATTATACTAGCAAACACTCAGTGTACCTAGTGGCATCCTATACGTGGCTATTGGACTTTGCTATAGTCCCACTAGTGCAAAGACATTTGCAGAGCGCGTCTGCCTGCATTGCACACTACAACTCATTCTAAACAAGCCATTATACTAGCAAACACTCAGTGTACCTAGTGGCATCCTATACGTGGCTATTGGACTTTGCTATAGTCCCACTAGTGCAAAGACATTAGCAGAGCACATCTGCCTGCATTGCACACTACAACTCATTCTAACCAAGCCATTATACTAGCAAACACTCAGTGTACCTAGTGGCATCCTATACGTGGCTATTGGACTTTGCTATAGTCCCACTAGTGCAAAGACATTAGCAGAGCACATCTGCCTGCATTGCACACTACAACTCATTCTAACCAAGCCATTATACTAGCAAACACTCAGTGTACCTAGTGGCATCCTATACGTGGCTATTGGACTTTGCTATAGTCCCACTAGTGCAAAGACATTTGCAGAGCGCGTCTGCCTGCGTTGCACACTACAACTCATTCTAACCAAGCCATTATACTAGCAAACACTCAGTGTACCTAGTGGCATCCTATACGTGGCTATTGGACTTTGCTATAGTCCCACTAGTGCAAAGACATTTGCAGAGCGCGTCTGCCTGCGTTGCACACTACAACTCATTCTAACCAAGCCATTATACTAGCAAACACTCAGTGTACCTAGTGGCATCCTATACGTGGCTATTGGACTTTGCTATAGTCCCACTAGTGCAAAGACATTTGCAGAGCGCGTCTGCCTGCATTGCACACTACAACTCATTCTAAACAAGCCATTATACTAGCAAACACTCAGTGTACCTAGTGGCATCCTATACGTGGCTATTGGACTTTGCTATAGTCCCACTAGTGCAAAGACATTAGCAGAGCACATCTGCCTGCATTGCACACTACAACTCATTCTAACCAAGCCATTATACTAGCAAACACTCAGTGTACCTAGTGGCATCCTATACGTGGCTATTGGACTTTGCTATAGTCCCACTAGTGCAAAGACATTTGCAGAGCGCGTCTGCCTGCGTTGCACACTACAACTCATTCTAACCAAGCCATTATACTAGCAAACACTCAGTGTACCTAGTGGCATCCTATACGTGGCTATTGGACTTTGCTATAGTCCCACTAGTGCAAAGACATTTGCAGAGCGCGTCTGCCTGCATTGCACACTACAACTCATTCTAAACAAGCCATTATACTAGCAAACACTCAGTGTACCTAGTGGCATCCTATACGTGGCTATTGGACTTTGCTATAGTCCCACTAGTGCAAAGACATTAGCAGAGCACATCTGCCTGCATTGCACACTACAACTCATTCTAACCAAGCCATTATACTAGCAAACACTCAGTGTACCTAGTGGCATCCTATACGTGGCTATTGGACTTTGCTATAGTCCCACTAGTGCAAAGACATTTGCAGAGCGCGTCTGCCTGCATTGCACACTACAACTCATTCTAAACAAGCCATTATACTAGCAAACACTCAGTGTACCTAGTGGCATCCTATACGTGGCTATTGGACTTTGCTATAGTCCCACTAGTGCAAAGACATTAGCAGAGCACATCTGCCTGCATTGCACACTACAACTCATTCTAACCAAGCCATTATACTAGCAAACACTCAGTGTACCTAGTGGCATCCTATACGTGGCTATTGGACTTTGCTATAGTCCCACTAGTGCAAAGACATTAGCAGAGCACATCTGCCTGCATTGCACACTACAACTCATTCTAACCAAGCCATTATACTAGCAAACACTCAGTGTACCTAGTGGCATCCTATACGTGGCTATTGGACTTTGCTATAGTCCCACTAGTGCAAAGACATTTGCAGAGCGCGTCTGCCTGCGTTGCACACTACAACTCATTCTAACCAAGCCATTATACTAGCAAACACTCAGTGTACCTAGTGGCATCCTACACGTGGCTATTGGACTTTGCTATAGTCCCACTAGTGCAAAGACATTTGCAGAGCGCGTCTGCCTGCGTTGCACACTACAACTCATTCTAACCAAGCCATTATACTAGCAAACACTCAGTGTACCTAGTGGCATCCTATACGTGGCTATTGGACTTTGCTATAGTCCCACTAGTGCAAAGACATTTGCAGAGCGCGTCTGCCTGCGTTGCACACTACAACTCATTCTAACCAAGCCATTATACTAGCAAACACTCAGTGTACCTAGTGGCATCCTATACGTGGCTATTGGACTTTGCTATAGTCCCACTAGTGCAAAGACATTTGCAGAGCGCGTCTGCCTGCGTTGCACACTACAACTCATTCTAACCAAGCCATTATACTAGCAAACACTCAGTGTACCTAGTGGCATCCTATACGTGGCTATTGGACTTTGCTATAGTCCCACTAGTGCAAAGACATTTGCAGAGCGCGTCTGCCTGCATTGCACACTACAACTCATTCTAAACAAGCCATTATACTAGCAAACACTCAGTGTACCTAGTGGCATCCTATACGTGGCTATTGGACTTTGCTATAGTCCCACTAGTGCAAAGACATTAGCAGAGCACATCTGCCTGCATTGCACACTACAACTCATTCTAACCAAGCCATTATACTAGCAAACACTCAGTGTACCTAGTGGCATCCTATACGTGGCTATTGGACTTTGCTATAGTCCCACTAGTGCAAAGACATTTGCAGAGCGCGTCTGCCTGCGTTGCACACTACAACTCATTCTAAACAAGCCATTATACTAGCAAACACTCAGTGTACCTAGTGGCATCCTATACGTGGCTATTGGACTTTGCTATAGTCCCACTAGTGCAAAGACATTAGCAGAGCACATCTGCCTGCATTGCACACTACAACTCATTCTAACCAAGCCATTATACTAGCAAACACTCAGTGTACCTAGTGGCATCCTATACGTGGCTATTGGACTTTGCTATAGTCCCACTAGTGCAAAGACATTTGCAGAGCGCGTCTGCCTGCATTGCACACTACAACTCATTCTAAACAAGCCATTATACTAGCAAACACTCAGTGTACCTAGTGGCATCCTATACGTGGCTATTGGACTTTGCTATAGTCCCACTAGTGCAAAGACATTTGCAGAGCGCGTCTGCCTGCGTTGCACACTACAACTCATTCTAACCAAGCCATTATACTAGCAAACACTCAGTGTACCTAGTGGCATCCTATACGTGGCTATTGGACTTTGCTATAGTCCCACTAGTGCAAAGACATTTGCAGAGCGCGTCTGCCTGCGTTGCACACTACAACTCATTCTAACCAAGCCATTATACTAGCAAACACTCAGTGTACCTAGTGGCATCCTATACGTGGCTATTGGACTTTGCTATAGTCCCACTAGTGCAAAGACATTAGCAGAGCACATCTGCCTGCATTGCACACTACAACTCATTCTAACCAAGCCATTATACTAGCAAACACTCAGTGTACCTAGTGGCATCCTATACGTGGCTATTGGACTTTGCTATAGTCCCACTAGTGCAAAGACATTTGCAGAGCGCGTCTGCCTGCATTGCACACTACAACTCATTCTAAACAAGCCATTATACTAGCAAACACTCAGTGTACCTAGTGGCATCCTATACGTGGCTATTGGACTTTGCTATAGTCCCACTAGTGCAAAGACATTTGCAGAGCGCGTCTGCCTGCGTTGCACACTACAACTCATTCTAACCAAGCCATTATACTAGCAAACACTCAGTGTACCTAGTGGCATCCTATACGTGGCTATTGGACTTTGCTATAGTCCCACTAGTGCAAAGACATTTGCAGAGCGCGTCTGCCTGCGTTGCACACTACAACTCATTCTAACCAAGCCATTATACTAGCAAACACTCAGTGTACCTAGTGGCATCCTATACGTGGCTATTGGACTTTGCTATAGTCCCACTAGTGCAAAGACATTAGCAGAGCACATCTGCCTGCATTGCACACTACAACTCATTCTAACCAAGCCATTATACTAGCAAACACTCAGTGTACCTAGTGGCATCCTATACGTGGCTATTGGACTTTGCTATAGTCCCACTAGTGCAAAGACATTTGCAGAGCGCGTCTGCCTGCATTGCACACTACAACTCATTCTAAACAAGCCATTATACTAGCAAACACTCAGTGTACCTAGTGGCATCCTATACGTGGCTATTGGACTTTGCTATAGTCCCACTAGTGCAAAGACATTTGCAGAGCGCGTCTGCCTGCGTTGCACACTACAACTCATTCTAACCAAGCCATTATACTAGCAAACACTCAGTGTACCTAGTGGCATCCTATACGTGGCTATTGGACTTTGCTATAGTCCCACTAGTGCAAAGACATTAGCAGAGCACATCTGCCTGCATTGCACACTACAACTCATTCTAACCAAGCCATTATACTAGCAAACACTCAGTGTACCTAGTGGCATCCTATACGTGGCTATTGGACTTTGCTATAGTCCCACTAGTGCAAAGACATTTGCAGAGCGCGTCTGCCTGCATTGCACACTACAACTCATTCTAAACAAGCCATTATACTAGCAAACACTCAGTGTACCTAGTGGCATCCTATACGTGGCTATTGGACTTTGCTATAGTCCCACTAGTGCAAAGACATTAGCAGAGCACATCTGCCTGCATTGCACACTACAACTCATTCTAACCAAGCCATTATACTAGCAAACACTCAGTGTACCTAGTGGCATCCTATACGTGGCTATTGGACTTTGCTATAGTCCCACTAGTGCAAAGACATTTGCAGAGCGCGTCTGCCTGCGTTGCACACTACAACTCATTCTAACCAAGCCATTATACTAGCAAACACTCAGTGTACCTAGTGGCATCCTATACGTGGCTATTGGACTTTGCTATAGTCCCACTAGTGCAAAGACATTTGCAGAGCGCGTCTGCCTGCATTGCACACTACAACTCATTCTAAACAAGCCATTATACTAGCAAACACTCAGTGTACCTAGTGGCATCCTATACGTGGCTATTGGACTTTGCTATAGTCCCACTAGTGCAAAGACATTAGCAGAGCACATCTGCCTGCATTGCACACTACAACTCATTCTAACCAAGCCATTATACTAGCAAACACTCAGTGTACCTAGTGGCATCCTATACGTGGCTATTGGACTTTGCTATAGTCCCACTAGTGCAAAGACATTTGCAGAGCGCGTCTGCCTGCATTGCACACTACAACTCATTCTAAACAAGCCATTATACTAGCAAACACTCAGTGTACCTAGTGGCATCCTATACGTGGCTATTGGACTTTGCTATAGTCCCACTAGTGCAAAGACATTAGCAGAGCACATCTGCCTGCATTGCACACTACAACTCATTCTAACCAAGCCATTATACTAGCAAACACTCAGTGTACCTAGTGGCATCCTATACGTGGCTATTGGACTTTGCTATAGTCCCACTAGTGCAAAGACATTAGCAGAGCACATCTGCCTGCATTGCACACTACAACTCATTCTAACCAAGCCATTATACTAGCAAACACTCAGTGTACCTAGTGGCATCCTATACGTGGCTATTGGACTTTGCTATAGTCCCACTAGTGCAAAGACATTTGCAGAGCGCGTCTGCCTGCGTTGCACACTACAACTCATTCTAACCAAGCCATTATACTAGCAAACACTCAGTGTACCTAGTGGCATCCTATACGTGGCTATTGGACTTTGCTATAGTCCCACTAGTGCAAAGACATTTGCAGAGCGCGTCTGCCTGCGTTGCACACTACAACTCATTCTAACCAAGCCATTATACTAGCAAACACTCAGTGTACCTAGTGGCATCCTATACGTGGCTATTGGACTTTGCTATAGTCCCACTAGTGCAAAGACATTTGCAGAGCGCGTCTGCCTGCGTTGCACACTACAACTCATTCTAACCAAGCCATTATACTAGCAAACACTCAGTGTACCTAGTGGCATCCTATACGTGGCTATTGGACTTTGCTATAGTCCCACTAGTGCAAAGACATTTGCAGAGCGCGTCTGCCTGCGTTGCACACTACAACTCATTCTAACCAAGCCATTATACTAGCAAACACTCAGTGTACCTAGTGGCATCCTATACGTGGCTATTGGACTTTGCTATAGTCCCACTAGTGCAAAGACATTTGCAGAGCGCGTCTGCCTGCATTGCACACTACAACTCATTCTAAACAAGCCATTATACTAGCAAACACTCAGTGTACCTAGTGGCATCCTATACGTGGCTATTGGACTTTGCTATAGTCCCACTAGTGCAAAGACATTAGCAGAGCACATCTGCCTGCATTGCACACTACAACTCATTCTAACCAAGCCATTATACTAGCAAACACTCAGTGTACCTAGTGGCATCCTATACGTGGCTATTGGACTTTGCTATAGTCCCACTAGTGCAAAGACATTTGCAGAGCGCGTCTGCCTGCGTTGCACACTACAACTCATTCTAACCAAGCCATTATACTAGCAAACACTCAGTGTACCTAGTGGCATCCTATACGTGGCTATTGGACTTTGCTATAGTCCCACTAGTGCAAAGACATTTGCAGAGCGCGTCTGCCTGCGTTGCACACTACAACTCATTCTAACCAAGCCATTATACTAGCAAACACTCAGTGTACCTAGTGGCATCCTATACGTGGCTATTGGACTTTGCTATAGTCCCACTAGTGCAAAGACATTTGCAGAGCGCGTCTGCCTGCGTTGCACACTACAACTCATTCTAACCAAGCCATTATACTAGCAAACACTCAGTGTACCTAGTGGCATCCTATACGTGGCTATTGGACTTTGCTATAGTCCCACTAGTGCAAAGACATTTGCAGCACGTCTGCCTGCGTTGCACACTCCAACTAATTATAACTAAGTTGCATTGTCAGGGATATTTATTCTTTATTATTCTGCTGTTAATAAAGCTAGACCACCACTGCAATCTTCACCACCTCTCAATTTTTACTACCACATTTTCAGTCCACAATCTTGTCGCAATCAACATGAGTGGCAAAATGACAGATGCTGGTGGAAAGGGGAAGAGGCGTGGTGTAAAAGGCAAAAAAGGTTTTGTCCGTGGGGAAGGTGGCAAAGCTCCATTATCATCTGCTGAAGATAGACCATCTACCAGCAAAAGTAAGATGTCTACTACTTACCGTGGACAATCCGATGTGCTCCCTTTGTTACGGACACGAACAACAGGAACAAAGGTAGATGATGGGCAAAAAAGGAAAATGCTTGAATGGATCTCAAGTGGTCCAACAAGTGCCCTCTCTGCCACTTCAAGTACCGCATCCAAAAAACACCAGTCCTCTGAGTTGTCATCCCAATCAAACTTGCTTTCTCCCAGCTCTGAAGTCTCCATCAGCCCTGCACAGTATGGTGGAACTGAGATGGCTGAGTCTGCAGAGCTGTTCAGTCACACTATAGCCTGGGAATCAGAGGTCTGCTCCCAAGCTACAGTGAGTACAGAACAGGAAATGGTCTGCAGTGATGCCCAGAACCTTTGTGACTCAGATTCAGGCCGTGAGGACCAAGTTTCTGAGCATAATGTTGACCCTTTGTCACAAACTGTAACACCTGTGGTTATAGACAATGAGGAACATACTGATGAAGATGAGACGCAGATACCCGATTGGGATGACAACTTAAATATTCGTTCAGGGCAAGAAGAGGCTCGGTCTGAGGGGGAGGGGAGTGCAAACACAACAATTGATGATGACGTTCTAGATCCCACCTACTGTCAACCCCCAGTCAGGCACTCGAGGAGGTCAACAGAGGCGGTGGAGGAGGATGCAACCGACGACGAAGTTACCTTGCGCCTTCCTGGACAGAGTCGGAGAACTGGTAGCACGTCTACAACTGCATCCTCAGCCACCACTCTGCCTATGAGCATTATTCGTGGTGGATCAACAGGTCGCATGGCCTCTAAGCCTTGCCTAGCCTGGTCCTTTTTTCACATCGAAAAAGATCGCCCAACTCATGTGATATGTAACATTTGTCATGATTCTGTTAGTAGAGGTCAAAACCTCAGCAGTTTGACAACTTCTTCCATGAATCGTCACATGACTAAATATCATAAGTCCCGGTGGGAAGCTCACCGTGCTGCAATGCGGCCTAGTGGAGCGAACCATCCACCGCCCGCCCCTTCCACTGCATCCGCGCGCTCTTCATCTTCTAGGACTGTGGGGACAGCTGCCACACCTGTTTTTCCACGCAAAACTTCCACCACTGTAACCGCAACAGGCAGTTTGCTTGTAAGGTCGTCAGTTGGTTTGGAAGGGGAAACAAGTGAGTGTGTACAGCTCTCTCAGACATCGATAGCACCAACGTTGGATGAAGGCAACATCATGTCTCCGCCTGCACTTTCCTCACAAACCTGCATTTTTCCAGGGACACCCTACTCAACACCGTCTACACACAGCAGCCAGATCTCTGTCCCTCAGATGTGGTCAAATAAAAGGCCACTTCCTCCGACCCATGACAAAGCTAAGAGGTTGACTCTATCCCTCTGTAAGCTGTTGGCTACCGAAATGCTGCCTTTCCGCCTAGTGGACACACAGGATTTTAGAGACCTTATGTCTGTCGCTGTGCCCCAGTACCAGATGCCTAGTCGCCACTACTTCTCTAAGAAAGGTGTGCCCGCGCTACACCAGCATGTCGCACACAACATCACCGCTTCCTTGAGAAACTCTGTGTGTGAACGGGTGCATTTCACCACCGATACTTGGACCAGTAAGCATGGACAGGGACGTTACATGTCGCTGACTGGGCACTGGGTAACTATGGTGATAGATGGTGAAGGGTCTGCTGCACAAGTCTTGCCGTCCCCACGACTTGTGTGTCAATCCTCTGTCTGTCCAAGTTCCGCCACTGCTTCTGCATCCTCCACCTCATCTGGGTCCTCCACCTCCGCCCCAAGCCTGCCTGGTCAGGCCACCAGCGTTCTCACTGCGCAGAAGGAATCACGCACCCCTCATTACTATGCTGGCAGCAGAGCGCAACGGCATCAGGCGGTCTTTAGCTTGACATGTCTTGGTAATAAGAGTCACACAGCTGAGGAGTTGTGGTCAGCTTTGCGGTCCGAGTTTAATAAATGGTTGTCTCCACTCAAACTGCAGCCTGGTAAGGCCGTGTGCGACAATGCTGCAAACCTGGGTGCGGCACTTCGCCTGGGCAAGGTGACACACGTACCTTGTATGGCTCACGTGTTGAACCTTGTCGTGCAGCAATTTTTAACACACTATCCCGGCCTAGATGGCCTTCTGAACAGGGCACGAAAACTGTCAGCTCACTTCCGCCGTTCAAGCGCCGCAGCAGAGCGACTTGCATCGCTCCAGAAGTCTTTCGGCCTGCCGGTTCATCGCCTGAAATGCGATGTGGCGACACGCTGGAATTCAACTCTCCACATGTTACAGCGACTGTGGCAGCACCGCAGAGCCCTGGTGCAATACGTCATGACGTATAGCCTGGGCCAACGAGATGCAGAGGTGGGGCAGATCACCCTGATGGAGTGGTCTCAGATCAAGGACCTATGCACCCTTCTGCACAGTTTCGACATGGCGACGAATATGTTTAGCTCTGACAATGCCATTATCAGCATGACGATTCCAGTCATTTACATGCTGGAGCACACGCTAAACACTATTCGGAGTCAGGGGGTGGGACAACATGAAGGGGAGGAACTACAGGAGGATTCATATGCGCAAGGGACAACAACATCACGAAGGTCCAGACGTTCATCATCACCAACGCAGCAGGCATGGGACCATGGGGGACAGGGATCGACAAGGGCGCATAGTAGCAGGCGAAATGTTGAGCAAGGTGCAGGAGAACATGAAGAAATGGAGGACGAACTGTCCATGGACATGGAAGACTCAGCGGATGAGGGAGACCTTGGTCAAATTTCAGTTGAAAGAGGTTGGGGTCAGATGTCAGAGGAAGAAAGAACGGGTAGCACCTCTATGCCACAAACACAGCATGGACTTGGTCCGCATGGCTGCGCAAGACACATGAGTGCCTTTTTGTTGCACTACCTCCAACATGACAGTCGTATTGTCAAAATTAGAAGTGATGATGACTACTGGATTGCCACACTATTAGATCCCCGGTACAAGTCCAAATTTTGTGACATAATTCCAGCCATAGAAAGGGACGCACGTATGCAGGGATATCAGCAGAAGCTGTTACTAGATCTTAGCTCGGCTTTTCCACCAAACAACCGTGCAGGTGCAGGGAGTGAATCTCCCAGTTGTAACTTGACAAACATGGGACGGTCTCGTCATCTTCAACAGTCTACCCGTACCAGTAGGACCTTTTCTGGTGCCGGTAACAGCAATTTTATGGAATCTTTTCATAATTTTTTTAGACCCTCTTTTGCAAGGCCACCAGAGACAACAAGTCTGACACATACTCAACGGCTGGAGAGGATGATACAGGAGTATCTCCAAATGAACATCGATGCCATGACTGTGCAACTGGAGCCTTGCTCCTTTTGGGCTTCAAACATAGAAAAATGGCCAGAGCTCTCCAGTTACGCCTTGGAGATTTTGTCGTGTCCAGCTGCCAGCGTTGTCTCTGAACGTGTATTCAGTGCTGCTGGGTGTGTGCTGACAGATAAGCGCACGCGTCTGTCCAGTGACAATGTGGACAGACTGACGTTCATCAAAATGAACAAGTCATGGATCCAGAAGGAATTTACTACCCCTGTGTCATCCTGGGGAGAGTAAATGCTTGTGGATTTGGAATGTGCTTGATGCAAATCAAAACATCCTGTTTGCAACTAGGGCCCAAGTGCTGCCACTGATGTGGTGGGTGTCTGTGTGGCCCAATTTTTGGAAAAAAGGGAGACTCCGCTTGGAGTAACCCTTGCTTGCTGTGTTTTTAAAAGAAGCCAAGATGAACAGAGCTGGGATCAGGAAAGACTTTGCTACCTACCCCGGTGTCATCCTGGGGACGGCTAAGAATAGCGTATTTTTGAATGTGCTTGATGCAAATCAAAACATCCTGTTTGCAACTAGGGCCCAAGTGCTGCCACTGATGGGGTGGGTGTCTGTGTGGCCCAATTTTTGGAAAAAAGGGAGACTCCGCTTGGAGTAACCCTTGCTTGCTGTGTTTTTAAAAGAAGCCAAGATGAACAGAGCTGGGATCAGGAAAGACTTTGCTACCTACCCCGGTGTCATCCTGGGGACGGATAAGAATAGCGTATTTTTGAATGTGCTTGATGCAAATCAAAACATCCTGTTTGCAACTAGGGCCCAAGTGCTGCCACTGAATGGGTGGGTGTGTGTGGGGCCCAATTTTTGGAAAAAAGGGGAGACTCCGCTTGGAGTAACCCTTGCTTACATTGTTTTTAAAAGAAGCCAAGATGAACAGAGCTGGGATCAGGAAAGACTTTGCTACCTACCCCGGTGTCATCCTGGGGACGGCTAAGAATAGCGTATTTTTGAATGTGCTTGATGCAAATCAAAACATCCTGTTTGCAACTAGGGCCCAAGTGCTGCCACTGATGTGGTGGGTGTCTGTGTGGCCCAATTTTTGGAAAAAAGGGAGACTCCGCTTGGAGTAACCCTTGCTTGCTGTGTTTTTAAAAGAAGCCAAGATGAACAGAGCTGGGATCAGGAAAGACTTTGCTACCTACCCCGGTGTCATCCTGGGGACGGATAAGAATGGCGTATTTTTGAATGTGCTTGATGCAAATCTAGCTGTGAAGTGTACAACTGGGGCACAACTGCTGCCACTGAATGGGTGGGTGTGTGTGGGGCCCAATTTTTGGAAAAAAGGGGAGACTCCGCTTGGAGTAACCCTTGCTTACATTGTTTTTAAAAGAAGCCAAGATGAACAAGTCATGGGTCAGCAAAGACTTTGCTACCTACCCCAGTGTCATCCTGGGGACGGCTAAGAATAGCGTATTTTTGAATGTGCTTGATGCAAATCAAAACATCCTGTTTGCAACTAGGGCCCAAGTGCTGCCACTGATGGGGTGGGTGTCTGTGTGGCCCAATTTTTGGAAAAAAGGGAGACTCCGCTTGGAGTAACCCTTGCTTGCTGTGTTTTTAAAAGAAGCCAAGATGAACAGAGCTGGGATCAGGAAAGACTTTGCTACCTACCCCGGTGTCATCCTGGGGACGGCTAAGAATAGCGTATTTTTGAATGTGCTTGATGCAAATCAAAACATCCTGTTTGCAACTAGGGCCCAAGTGCTGCCACTGAATGGGTGGGTGTGTGTGGGGCCCAATTTTTGGAAAAAAGGGGAGACTCCGCTTGGAGTAACCCTTGCTTACATTGTTTTTAAAAGAAGCCAAGATGAACAAGTCATGGGTCAGCAAAGACTTTGCTACCTACCCCAGTGTCATCCTGGGGACGGCTAAGAATAGCGTATTTTTGAATGTGCTTGATGCAAATCAAAACATCCTGTTTGCAACTAGGGCCCAAGTGCTGCCACTGATGTGGTGGGTGTCTGTGTGGCCCAATTTTTGGAAAAAAGGGAGACTCCGCTTGGAGTAACCCTTGCTTGCTGTGTTTTTAAAAGAAGCCAAGATGAACAGAGCTGGGATCAGGAAAGACTTTGCTACCTACCCCGGTGTCATCCTGGGGACGGATAAGAATGGCGTATTTTTGAATGTGCTTGATGCAAATCTAGCTGTGAAGTGTACAACTGGGGCACAACTGCTGCCACTGAATGGGTGGGTGTGTGTGGGGCCCAATTTTTGGAAAAAAGGGGAGACTCCGCTTGGAGTAACCCTTGCTTACATTGTTTTTAAAAGAAGCCAAGATGAACAAGTCATGGGTCAGCAAAGACTTTGCTACCTACCCCAGTGTCATCCTGGGGACGGCTAAGAATAGCGTATTTTTGAATGTGCTTGATGCAAATCAAAACATCCTGTTTGCAAC